>NC_056748.1:512677809-512979059 GCF_019279795.1 Protopterus annectens
GTGAGGTACTTTTGCGGCCTCTCAAGTTGTTGCAGGTGTTTAGTGAGGTACATGCCAAATGGGGCAGTGTACTCAATGATTGTCCTAGTGAGGGAAGAGTAGAGGGAGATGATGACCTCTTCCTTCCTGGATGCAAAACCCTTAGCAATGAGATGTGCCACATAGAAGGACTTTCTGAACACACTGGTAATGTGGTGGTCAAAGGAGAGGTTGCTGTCAACCTGTGTTCCCAGATCTCTTATAATGCTTTCTGTGTTCAGTGGACTACCATCAATGTGGTAATTCATGGGAACTGGGTTTTTCCCAAAGGAGATGACGACACATCTTTTGGCATTGAGCTTAAGGCCATGGTTCTGACACC
Organism: Protopterus annectens; assembly: GCF_019279795.1. NCBI lineage: Eukaryota > Metazoa > Chordata > Ceratodontiformes > Protopteridae > Protopterus > Protopterus annectens. The sequence continues at coordinate 512,678,171 of NC_056748.1, forward strand.
TGTCGTTGGTCTCAGTGAGGCCTTTCTGCAGGATGACAACATCACTCGAGGAGTTGTTAATAGGTCCCAGCTTGCAATCATCTGTGAACTTTGTCAGCCAGAGTCCCTTCATGTTAGCCTGGACTTCAGAAAAGTAGATACCAAACAGGAGAGGACCCAGGACCGAACCCTGTGGGACTCCACTCATGACTGGTCAGCAGTCTGACTTGGAGTCAGCTACTTTCACACTGTGAGTTCTACCTGTGAGCCAGTTTGCAACCCACTGAGTGATACAGGGGTTGACACCTAACTTAGTGAGTTTTTCTATGATTCCTGAGTGGGGAATGGTATCAAAGGCTTTGCCCAGATAGGTAGGCTGTATGAACCACCTTGCTTTCATCCATAGCTATGGTGACTGACTCAAAGAAGTTGACCAAGTTGAGCAGGCATGATCTACCCTTCACAAAACCAAACTGTTTGGGTTCCAGATTTGTAGATTCCCTATATCCTTGTTTATAAAGTCCATAATGATACATTCCATAGCTTTCCATATCAGACTCATCAGGCTAAAGGGGTGATAGTTCCCAGAGTCTGTAGTCGCTCCTCCTTTGTGGAGAGGGATGACTGTAGAAGTGCGCCATTTGGTAGGGACAAAGCCTGAGGTGAGGCTGTGATTGAACAGGACACACAGGTGAGGTGCCAGTTCACTCTGTAGTTCATGTAGAACACAGCCAGGGATATTGTCAGGTCCCATAGAAGCTGTATACTTGGCTTTGGACAGTGCTGTTTTAACCTGTGCAGCAGTAATACTGGGTGCCTGGCAATCTACTGGTGGTGTAACTGGTCCCTTGGGGGGGTAAAGTTGGCACTGAATCTGTGGGCCAGTATATTGGCAATATCTGTTGGCTCGGCATAGGAGGTAGCACTGTGCAGTAGCTCAGAGCAAATGTGGGTATTGCCGTGGAGACTCTTTACATTACTACAGAAGGCCTTGTGGTTGTCTTTACTATCTGCTGCAATTCTGTTTTCATAGCTAGCTTTACAGGATTTGATGAGGGATCTCAACTTTTTGTTGAGGCTGATAAGGGAGTTTTTCCAGTCTTAGGACTTCACCTTATTCTGCATCAGTTTCCTCCTTCTGTTGTAGAGTTTGTTTATGGCAGGGGACATTCTGAATCCAGGCAATGTTTCCATATTTAGTCACGTTAGACATTTTCTGGAATCTGGTACAGTGTTTGCCTGGTGTACAATGACTTGCACTGTTCAGCCAAAGCATTTGCCTCCAGTGAACAGAACATACAGATCTGGGGAATATCTTATTCAAACCAGGAGATACTCCCAGTGATATCACTACCCACCTTACTTCCTGTCACTCAGCAACTGTATACTTTTTCCATGTGGCTTGGAATACAAGTCCTACCATGGCAGTTAAATGCTACTTCATACTTCTAATCATATTGTGTCACAGTAATATGGAGAATAAGCAACCTGTATCCTCAGCATGCTACACTACCTTACCATGCGAATATGCCTCACACTCCTGCTGCAATATTTAACTGCTTCCATCATTATCATTTATTTATTTATTTTGTTTACTATGGTAGTACACTGATCACAATGGACCATTTGCAGGCACAGAGCGGGTGAAGGCATTTATAAAAAACATAAAACAGAACAAATTCACAAACATGGAGTAATCACAGAAGGTAGAGAATTCCTTAGACAATTGAAATTATGTAATTGCTATTAACAAAGTAGAAAAAGAATTAGGAATGAATTATAGTAGTAAATATGTCAGGGTAGCAGCAGGCGAGAATGGAGGGTCGAAGCAGAAGTGATGTGGGTGAGGAAGGAATTGGGTGAGGTGTCCAACAGGAATGCACTCATAGTCAGATTATTGATGGAGGTGTCTTTTGAGTTGTGCTCTGAAAGTGGGGAAAGAGGAGACTTTATTTTAGGTGAGGGGGGGATTGCCAGAGTTTGTGCAAGAATGGAGAAGGAATAGTTGGTACAGTCTAGTTTGGTTTGGGGAGTCTGGAGTGAGGGAATTAATTGGGAGAGGTTGCGGAGGTTGTAGGGGGTCCTTTTATAATGGAGTTTGGCAGCAAGAGATAGGTCTCAAACCTTCTCATTCTGCTTACAGCAACATCTAAGCATTTTAAGTAAACTGGTGCTAATTTAACAAAGCAGTCTTTTAGATATTGTTGTCCAGCATCAGTGTTAGGACCACTGACACCAATGGCACAGAAAAAAATCACAGGAGTCTACCTTGGAAGCTGTGGTCCCAACATCTAAGCCATAGCCAATGTCAACAAATCTGTTGATTTGACTCTGACTTTTTCAAGATGTTGCTGAGATGGGTGAAGGTAAGGCAAAAATGGAAGAGTTTGCTAAAAATGTAGGTCCACAAAAAAGCGACTCTATCCACCCTAATATGAGATGGGGAGGAAATAAAAGCCATTTTTTTGCTACATCTTCAAACAGGCCTCCATCAGCATCTCATGGTTAATCTCTGTAGGAGGTATTGAATAGCATTTAAAATACCTTGTTGACAATGGTCTTCAGCTTAGACTTCTGTCTATCCCTGAATCAGGCAGAACGTTTTAGACTTTTAGCTAAAAATGTTAACAGGAAAATTATTAACACTTTGACTGAAAACCAGACACACCAGAAGGAGAATAAATGGAAATCAAGTTCTCATCTGTTTTAGGCATGTTAGACTGAAGGTCTGGAGATGATTCTGTGACCTTATCAGTCTTAGGTTTCTTCTTTTTTTCCAAAAGGTCCATTAGCAGGCACACAAAGTCTTGTCCCATTGTAAACAACTTCAATCTGTATGTTTTTCTACTTCTGACAGTACATTTAAATGCCTTACAAATATATCAAGCAGCTGGAAAACATTTACCTAAAGAGAATGAATAGTTACAATGGAGGAAAACTGTGTGTCGGCATTTATATTATTTGAAGGCTTTACTTCCCATCGCAAATAAGCACCTTATTAGAAAACTGCACAGTAACAAAACTGCAGATAACAACTTACAAAAACCTGCAAACAATAACATTGTGATATCAGAGCAATACTAAATGTAGAAAAGGGCAAAACAAGAAAATGCCAATGGCTTGGACAGAATCCATTTGAAACAGATGAAAAAATATGGGCAAAAAAGGCAAGAGAAGAAATGTAATGAAATGCTCTAACCTGAAACCTGTCGGCAATTGTGAGAAGGTGAAAACAAGAATAAACTAATTTTAGAAATCAACTATGAGATATTTTACACACATTATGCACATTTCTGTAATTTTATAAGCCTTTTGCCTCTATACCTGCATAAACCAATCCTCCCCCTATCAGTCTTGAACTCATTCATTCACTTACCAGTTTACAGTCCCCAGCATCTGGGCAAGAACTGACAGAAGGCAGTATCATCTAAGCAACCATGGATGCAGTTTATGCTCTCATCAACATTCAAGCAATGAGGGCATTTCCAGAGAGGCCCTTAACTTGCCCCTAGTCACTCATATGAGCACCACATCATAATAAGGCACCCTACACATTTTTCTCCACATGTGCATGGTACTGCCCACACACCAGTGATTAGGATTACTAAGCTCAAATTCCCAGTCCTAGCCACTTTGATGTTATACAATGGCGGCAGGTGGACAATTTAAACCTCATCTCCCTTCACCAAGGACAGAAAATCCAGCTTCAGTTGCTCACTGTTATCCCCACAACTGACTCTTCTAACACCCAAAGCAATATATGAGCAATATATGAGCTAAGGTCACTTGAATCACAGTAGAGTTTCATCCTTCTATGTCACACAATCAGGATTAAACGTTTCTGAAAAGGGCTACTAACCCGGATAATTTTCAAGTGCCAAGCAGCCTAATGCTTGATAGCATTAGTCCTGCTGTCAATCACTATGTCCCTCTTCATACTAGGTCTTGCACTTAATTTTGTGATGGTATACTTAAAATAATTAACCTGTACTATAGTACACATGGATATTAAACAGAAATATCAACAAATCTAAGTCAATTCTAGATCTGTTAAGGTTGTTCATAGATTCATGGGTTCACAGATTAGTACTAGGCTTACTGCCCTTGAGAACTATTTTAAGCCTAGCCAATTACTCCATGTGAGAATTAAACCCCGCACCTTATGTCAGTAAGGTAAACACCTTAACCATTATACAAACCTCCCACCCATCTTCATCTATATGAAGTACTTCACCCAAATAAATACCTCATATTGAATTTTTTCTCACCCAGAGAATAGGTTTAGTACTTACTCCATAATCCCCAGATCAAGAAAATTAGTGCACTGCGTTAATTGCCATAGAATGCTAAGTGGCAATATGCAGACCGAGTGCAGTTCAGAGATGCATGTAACATAATCATGGAACCTGGGCAAATAACAGTATCAGTATCATATGCAAATGGTGATATAATGATATACAAATGAGTGATATTATGGAAATAAGATTAACTGCAAATGAAAATGAGGGCAAACCACACAGCAGTACAATGCAAAAGTGTATAAAAATAGTGCAACACGCCAGTTCAAGAACTGAATTTGTATACTGTTTCTCAATGAGCATAAGAAATAACCATATTAAGATGTTATGAATAGAATCTGAGTTAGATGAACAGCATTTCTTAGGGACCATTCTTGCAGTCAGTGTCTTGTGCACATTAACTACCTCCATAGATAGACCCATCTGTGGCTAACATATAATTACCTCCATGACAGAGACTTAGGCAAATGCTATTGTGTGGACAGAGACAGAACATGGGAGCTCAGAGACATGTGCCATTCTCACATGGAATTATGTGGGATACCTATACTTGTGGACACTACAGTATGTGCAGCACTGACCATCCTTACTATGGGGATCTTTCAGCAGCCATCATGGGGCACAGTTAGTGTTTTACAGGCATCTGCATCGCAAATAGCACACAAGATGCTGGATCACAAGCTACAGCATTTGGAGGGGCATATGTTATTCTCATGGACCACAGAGGAAAGAAACACTATGATGCAGGCATTTAATGATACAGCTCATTTCCTTAAGCACCATAGGGCAACTGACTGCCCTCACCTCACCATCAAGGTCCTACCTGGTCAATATAACCTACTGGTATGGCAACTGGAAAAGTTTCCATACCACCAGTTACCAGGTATATTCAATACACAAGGTATTATTTAGCATGTATCGGTGCTCCATCCTCAAAATTCCCATGTCTGCCACACATCTGACCTATACCAGTAATTTGTCCAGGGTGATTTTCTACAGGGACATCTACTGGTAAGTACATTCAACCTCACTACCAGGTTGCCGAAACAAGCCAGCAGATGTTCTGAATGTCACTGACTCATAAATTATGTGTTACAGGTGATGGTGGATACTACCTGGAGCCATGGTTAATAAAACCTATACTCAGCCTACAGGGCATGGCTGACATGCCATACAGTGCTGCACTGGGGTAGACCTGCACCATCATCAAGAGTACGTTTGGATTTACCAGGCACTGATGCTGCACTGACATTAGGAATGTGCTGTGCTGTTATGGTTGACTCCATGACGGTGATACCTATGAAGGCAGATAGAATAATACCATGTGAATAAATAAACATATATGATAATCCCACACCCCAGTGCTTCAACAGCATTATAGGTAATACTTTATACATATAATGAATATATATGTGCACCTTATGGTGTATGCTGCAGTGCTGGCTTCCCAAACACACCTGTGGGACAGATATGATGATGTTTACCCTCTGCATGCTCACAGCAGTTGTGGCCCATCAGATATTGGTAGTGACAAATGAACACCAACCTTGTACATCCCTGAAAGAGACACATTGTTGTCAACAGTCCAGTTCTCACATCCAGGACTCCACAAGATATCAGTGTCTTCTCACCATCTCCAGAAAAAGACAAGAACTCTTTTGTGTCTGTGAGAGTGGCCCGTTATAGAAGAACTAGGCCTGTGTCCATTATCTCTTGTACTGTGGCTTGGGCTTTCATGCAAGAGTAATGTATCATGGTAGTGACCCTGCAGCAGACTTGTGCTATTCTATTGTGGCCAGTAACAGCATTCACATCGGTCACAAGGTCATAAATCACATGATTCCTGAAATCGCTGTCAGCCTTTTATGTGTTTAGGACCTGTAATAAGATCTCTGTCTCTGACAGGGTGAACATTTCCAGGCACTGTTGCTGTTTTAGTGCTGCTGCATTTATTGTACATGGAAACACACACCCATGGTCAGTGCCTGGGCACAACATTTTGCTCATTACCTTTAACTGTCAACAACCTATGTTGCAGTGTGGGTGCAACATGTGGCATGTCTGTGTTTTCACAAACTAAGTCCAAGAGTAATACAGATTGGACAGCATGGAAACAGATTGTTGTGTAAGATGCAACCTGTGATCTATCCATACAGACCTTTGCCTCTCATGCAACATCAAGGTATGTCTTATGTCAACACATCCACAGCGTGACCCATTTATCAGGTCTACCTCTCCCAGTCCATTCATCCTTCTCTACGCATGTCAGCTGAACAGCAGTAATAGAGGGTGTTCCTTCTAACATATTCCTCCCTGTCTGCGTTGGCACTCAACATACTTATTTTATTAATCCCTGTCATTCAGCAGCCCAGCAGGTGGGCTGGGAATGGATAGAGCAGTGCCTTCTCTGCTCTCAGCCCTCTGTCCCATCCTCCTTGTGTAGATAGCCCCACTGTCTACTAGTTGCTGTTGAGCAACTCCCACCATAGTTTAGACAGCAATTTTGCATCCCTACCTGCTATCTTGTGTCATTTTTTTTAATATATAACACTCCAATATTCTCTTTCAAAACATTTGCTGCCTATGCTGTTGCAGTATTACTAGCGGGTTAAGCACCACAAAGTGATTGTGGCTTTTTTCAAACTATTACTGGCCTCATAGCATATAAATTATGCTAACAAAGTAACTTCACTGAAATGTTTCTGAATCTTACAAATAACTCAGCATGATGTCAGCTTTCCATTGTGCTCAGGGAGCTGTGCCTGCCTGTGCACAATCAAGGAAGTCTGTGATACAATCTGCACATACCCAAACAGCGCCATTGCAAACACACACACACCCCCCCCCAGGGTTTTTAAAACCCTGAAAGCAACCTATAGGAACACTATGCCACATGAGGCATGTGTGTGTATTGGTTTGCCGCTATGGTAGCGTACTGTGTATATGATATTCAATCTGTGTTATCACTGTGCTGTCCAAACTGCCACTCTGCAGTCTGTGCAAGTCTTGCTGTCAATCTACCTCATGCTGCCATGCTGTTGTTCTGTGTGTGATGTGCATCAGCACAACTCAGCTACCACTTTCACTCTTGCTTTCAGCCTGGCAAAGTGGCTATAGTTTTTGGAATGTCTGAATTTAGAAGATCATCTGCGCGGTGCAACAGGGGAATGAAGATTTCCCTTCAACTACTGCATATGTACCAATGGAAGCACCTGCTGGGAGACTCATATGAGGGCCCCTGGTGCAATGTGCATGCCTAGTGCTCACTTATCAGAGTGGTTAGTGATGTCACAGGACTCATTTGCACTGGTAAGCAGTAGTGACACGACTACAGTGACCACAGAAGGTGCCACCTTGACCTTCTCAGACAATAGGAAGAAGAGGTTAGGAAGAGACAGCCTGAATACTACAGTAAATATAACTCCCTGTTGATCTAGACTTGCAAAATTAGGCCTAATTGTATAGCTAATAGCAGTTTATGATGTACATGGATATGCTGTGCTCATTATTTTCTTCTCTGTGTTTTATGGCTTTCAGCTTGTGAACGCATACATGAGAACACTATCAGCAGACAAGGAAGGCAGGCATAACTGTCCAGGTTGCTGATTATGTGTACTGTAACACTGACATACATACACATTTCTTCTTCATTACCATTTATCCATCTTCTGCCTGCATACTTCCTTTGTGCCCCTCTCCCACTCTGTATCACCACATCCCCTCTCAGTCTTCATGTTACAGGTTTGTGTGTCTGCGATTGGTGCCTTCCCTATATCCTTCTTCCCACCCACATCATCCACCTTCCCTTATCTATCTTCTCTGAATATAAAAAAGGGCATCTGTTCCCAAAAAAGTTACCCTCATTCTTCCATCCCTGCCACATTCCCTTCCTAGTGTCCTTCTCTGCATTCTTGTGCTTGCTCCTCCATCTTTCTGACTGTGCTATCACCCAGTTTCCATGCTACTCATAATATAATCATAGGAGTCACTTTGATGTGTATCCTTTGTGCAGTCACTTAGCTCTGTCCATGTTGTACAACAGCAGTGCTTCGATATAGGTGTGGACCTGCATGGTGGGAATTACACTACCTGCCTATTAATAGGTCTGGGTCTCGTGACCTACCACAGCATGGTCTACATCTCTGTACAATGAGTCCCGAGTTCACTAGTGAATGGCTTACTTAAGCACCACTAGCCCTGCAGACCACGCTATGTTGCCACGTATGTATACTTAATCCCTGTTGGGTTATATTGTACAATTTCTCTCATGCTATTTATTTCATTGTAGCCATGCTAATATTTTTTCCAAATTGTGGTTAATATTTCAATCATTTTATGCAATTTATTAAAACTTTGATGATAATACTAATACTCTTGAAAACATTCTTAGCCTTTCCACCCTACTTCCTCAAGAAGCAATAGTATTAGGTGACTTTAATATTGACTGGACTACCTGTAGTTCCCCTAATCCTAACACCCACATTAATCTTTATGGTTTCACCCAAATGATAAACACCCCTACAAGAATCCACAAACCTAGTAATAAAGAAACCACTCTTGACTGGATCCTTGTTAATAGTCATCCTGAAACCTATATACCAGGAACACTACCTGATGACATTAGCGACCATGTTTTAACCTATATAATAAGGCAAAAGGCTCATAATCCAACCAATAACACCTTTATAACCTTTCGTACAAAAAAAAAAAAAAACACTTCCAAGTAGATAGCTTTCAAAACTAACTAAAAGCCTGTAACTGGTCACCTTTGAAACACCTCAAACTAGATGAAGCTGTTTCTTACTTTAATACTAAATTCCTACAAATTCTGGATCTCCATGCCCCCCTTTGATCCTCCAGAGTCAGGACCAAAGCAGCTCCATGGCTCACACAACAAACCAAGTAAAAAATGTTCCTACGAAACAAAATATGGGACAAATGGAGAGCCACTAAGAGCTCTGCAGACCATCTACTCTTTAAACAGCTAAAAAATGCAACCAAAAAGGACATTATCGTAGACAAAAAAAAAATATTATCTCCGCCTTCAACAATCTCATACAAAAAACCCACAAAAGTTCTGGTCAGGCATCAATAAACTTCTCCGACCAGGACATTCCAAAACTCCAGCCCCAACTTCAATTCCTCATGACAATCCTTTGCAAATAGCTGATGCCTTCAATAATTACTTCACTGAAATTATTCAAAATCTTGCAAAGACACTCCCTCCCAGTCCTCCCAACCCTTTACAAAACATAAGTCCAGTGCCCTCCTTCCACATACAACCTGTACCAACATCCTTTATCTGCAAACTCCTTCAAAAACTTAAGCCTTGTACCCCTTCTGCTGACCGCCTGCCAGCTGAATATCTTCAAATAGTTTCCAAAGTCATAGCTTATCCCATATCCATCCTTATAAACCGTACCATCACAGAAGGTAGCATCCCATCTATATGGAAAGTCTCCCACATTATCCCTTTACATAAAGGAGGCAAATCCACTGATATCTCCAACTTCCGTCCAATTGCATTACTCTCCCCACTTGCCAAAATAATGGAAAAATGTATTCACCATCAACTACTTCAACACCTGCTCGACAACAATTTACTTGCCAACTGCCAGCACGGCTTTAGGCCCTTTCACAGTACAACCACGGCCCTGCTAACTTTTGCTGACTGTATAAACAGAAATCGAAATAATAATTCTCTGTCTTCCGCATTATTTATTGACCTATCAAAAGTCTTTGATATGGTTAACCACAACTTACTAATCAGTGTACTAAAAGCACAATCTCTTGACCCTTAAGCAATACTTTGGTTTACATCCTATCTAAAAAACAGACATCAAGCAGTGCTCTGGGATAATAACCTATCCACACCCCTCCCCGTAAACATTGGAGTCCCACAAGGCTCTATTTTAGACCCTCTTTTATTTTCCATTTTTATTAATGACCTCAATACTGTTTTTCCTCAAGCCACCTGTATTCAATATGCCGATGACTCTACTCTAATATGTTCTTTTAATTCATCAATCTCTCTTCAAACCCTTACCCAAACAGTATTTAACACTGTTGAAAATTGGTTTTCTGACCATTGCCTCCTCCTTAACCCCAAAAAAACAAAATTGTTACTTTTTGCTCCCACCCAAAGGTCTCCATCTATCCACTTCACAATTACCTCTAACAACGGTACCACTATTTCCCCTGATACTACTACACATCTCCTGGGTATTACTATAGATAATAACCTCAGCTATGATGATCATATCAACAATACTATACTGATGGTCAATAAAAAACTTGGCTCCTTGTATAGAATTAAACCTTACCTCACACCTCTAGCTAGAACCACCATTGCCCAGACCCACCTCACTTCTACCCTGTTCTATGCTTCTGCTATTTATACTAATCTATCAAAATCTAATCTAAGTAAGCTCGAAACTAGCTATAACAATATAGCAAGATTTGCCACTGGCACCCCTTTTAGAAACCACCACTGTCACAACCTTAAACAACTCGGGTGGTCTGAACTACAAAACCAGCTGGTGTATAATCAACTAGTGATCACACAAAACATCCTTCATCACCCAAATAATACTCCAATCCTCTCTAACCTAATCACCCCATACAAAAATCTTGCGACACTTCGTTCAGCTAATAATCGCCAATATCAAATCTAATAATAAAGCTGGAGACTCCCTTTTTACCAACGTTGCGGGAAAAATATGGAACAAGCTTCCTATGTGACTCACATCTCTCTCATCTACATCTCTCTACAAAAAACACCTCAAAGAACTTATGAAAAATCATTGGTTCTGTCCCTGCACTAAACCTGACTGAACCTCACTTTTCCTTTTACTAACTCTTCTTGCCATATACCCTCCTTATGGGCGTTGTCCCCTCTCTAACTTTAATCCTAGAAGTTAACTTTATTCCAGCCCTCATGTGTAACATTTGTTCTCTACCCTCAACTCGTGTTCCCCTACTTTGACTTACAAGTGGCAACATTAGAACCTCAAGTGTACCTGTACCTCCTTATATCTAAAACCCATGCAAAGACTCTAAACTACTTTTCCTCTTCTTAGACAAACTTTTTATTTAATTATAACCCATACACTATTAAATTCTCTTATATAGTAGAACTTTAGTAACTTTTAAGTATTACATATAGTAACTTTGCTATATTTAGAGCTGATCTCCACATGAAAGCTATTAATGTAAGTAGTGAATTTTTATTTTGTAATTTCTATTTTTGTAATTTTTATTTTCTAGTTTCTATTTTGTAATTTTATTATGTTTGGAGCTTATCTCCCTGGGCCTCTACTGAAAAGGGACATGTATCCAGCTAGACTAGCCCAGTCAACAAATGTAAAATAAAATAAATAAACAGACCATAGAACATGCTGTTTATTGTAAGAATCACAACTATTAAATATTTAATTTGTTACTTTGTAAAAAAAAAATCAGCTTTTAACAATGTAATGGTGTACACTTTTATATTCATAATTACAATGAAACAAGCATCACATATGTTAATAATGCTAGTAATTTTTGTGTGTACTGGTCAATTTAGTCCCTTCCTTGTAAGAATACACTGGTCTCAGTCATGTTATTCAGTACAAAATACTAAGAATAAAAGACATATGGGTACATTGCAAGTGTCTAATGCTAATGTGCAAAATTGTAACAATTATAATAATCTTTGACAATAATTTAGTTTGCTCTTTTTTCTGGTCAAACTATGTAACTGTTTAAAATGTAAGAAAGACTCATACTTTGTTCACAACTGAAAGGGAAGAAATCAGGTTTTAGCCTTGCAGAAAAGAAATACTGCTACACTTTCCTTTGGCACAAGGCTGATACTAACAGGTACTATCCAGCATCAACTAAATTGCTTGACAAACCTCTGTATGGTATTCACCACATCTCTCAACTGTCCAGATTTTAGCCTCATATTTTTGGTCTGTTCCTTACAAAATTTGTGGTTTTCTGGTAAATCAGTAAGTATTGAATTCATTAAATAATGACAGACATTTGAGTTTTAGACTTCATATAAATGCACTTTAACGTAAAACATTTATTTTATTCTAGCAACTTAATTAAGTTTATAAGAGCAATATTTGTTCCTATTTTTGGGACTTCATCCCTCTATTAATTTAGATTTTGTCCACATTTCTTCGGATAAGAGGTTGAGAGGTATGGTATTTACTTGCCAAATTGCACAGCCCACAGCCCTTGCTGCTTTTCCTTTTAAACGTCAGATTTGAAAATGTTTTAAACATTTTTAAATACTGTTTTGAAAATGTTTTAAACATTTTTAAATACTGTTTTAGGGTGAAATTCATAGTCCCACAATTCACATATGTATAAATCAATCAGTGAAGAATGTCACTATACCTACATGTAAATCAACAAAACGTGAATGAATGGTGTTGATTATGAAAACTTTGAGTCTTGCACTGAAATGTCTAAAAGAAGTTTATCTCATTTTACAGGTTAAATGGATTAAAACTACTGTACTTTTGTGTGCTGGCAGCCATATGTATGCAAAGTATTTTTTTCAGTTACTTTCAGTATTTGGCTTTGTGCACAAGCCTGCATTTATTTCTGATGGGAATCTGACAAGAACTGCAGCTATCCAGCCGTAAACTCAAACAGCTATGTTTTACTAATTAAGTGTAACAGTGTCTTTATGTGGACACCCTGATTATAAGGGTGGAAAGGGGGGAATAGCAAAATTGGAAATGAGGGAGGGAGAAGACAACGGACTCACAAAATGAAGCCATGAAAACGGTTGTGCTGGAAAAGGTTGAAGTGGAGAGCCATTATGTTTTTTTGTGGGGAACAGACACCTTGTTGTTTCATTTTTTTATATATATAAGGGGGAAGTTGGGGAAGGAGGAAGGAAACAGAGCGTAGGAGAGATGCTTAAGGAATAGTTAAGCATTTCATGCAACATAAAAGACAGACAGGAACACTATCGGTGGCTAACACTGGCGGGGACACAAGACAACAGGGTGAGAAGGTCCTGAGGCACAGGTTACACCCCAGTCCAGAGGAACTAAATTATCCTCACTCCTCAGAATGGAGCTTGAAAAGGGAACCTCAATAATGTGCGGGTAGAGGCCTCTTCTGGGTTCAGAGCTGACTGAGTCAGTGAGTCTTGAACCCACTGGAGTAGCCCTTGAATAGGCTGTAAGTGCTTCTGCACTGCCTGCTCAACTGCTGCCTCTACCATTTCCCAAATAGTGTGGTTTTGGCTGCTTTCCAGGTTGCTGTGCACCAGGAGGCCCACAGGAGCACAGCCACTGCCTTGACACTGAGAATTTTTCCCCAGGTGGGCAAGGGGAGGAGGAGAGCAGTCCCTCACCTGGAAGGCACATAACTGAGCTGCTTCTGGGATCTCTGGACCTGTGGAAAAAGGGAACATAAAAGGAACAGCAAAAAGCAGAAAGCATGTGTGAGAGAGAAATACAGACACAAGAAGGACTCATAAGTGCTTTGAAAAAATACAATTTTATTTAATGAAACAAATAAACATTTACTTGTTTAATTCTGAAACTGCCACTAACTGCCATCTTACTACTGACTGCAGTCCTAGACAACATGTTCATGGCACTTGACGCTACTGCTTCTTAATTGATTTATATTTTGAGGCCGCGGTGGTGCAGCGGTTAGTGTTGTCGCCTCACAGCAAGAGGTTCTCCCATTTGATTCTCAGCTGGAGCACCTTCTGTGTGGAGTCTGCATGTCCTCCCTGTGGTCGAGTGACATTTAAAGACATGCAGGTACATGCGTGAATGGGTGTGCCTTCTTTGAAGGTTGGGCATCTGGCTGGCAACTCGGCACCGTAAAAATCCACTGCCAATCATTAGCGGACCAGAGTTTTGCTGTGGCGACCCCTAACCAGGAAAAGCTGAAAGACATTATTTTTACTGTTGTAGTACTTTATGGATTACTATTGTTTCTTAACTTATTTATGTGAATTAATGGTGTACTACTTTATGGATTACTAATGCTTCTTAACTTATGTATATGAATTACTGGTGTAGTACTTTATGGATTACTAATGATTCTTAACTTATTTATGTGAATAACTGCTGTAATACTCATGTCAATGCCTTTGATTTACTGATATACATATAAATTATATACTACCTCAGTGGAATATGTTCCCACTCATTTAGTATTCTTTTTTTAATGTCAGCCATCAGTTTACACTACAAAATAGTTACTGCAGGTATATATTTATATTTCTATAATAATTTTACTATGCTTTCTACACACGAGTAATCTGTGTCATGAGAGTAAGCCTTCTCTGCATCTGCCTTCTACTATATTCCAGTTCTTCCTCAGGTGTGGAGATATAAAAACAAAAAGAGAGGAACACAAAGTGCTTACTTTCAGGCCAGTGAAGAAATTGCAAACATGCAGTGTGGAAGGTTAGTATGGAGTTAATTTTAATATTTTATGCAGAGAAGTACTGGCCATGATACACATATATAATCCTTAACATTTGTCATCATCTGCTGGACCATCCACTTCAGGTCTGGCACAAAGTCAACAGTCTCTGTATGGTAAGTGCTGCCATCCTGTCTTCCTGTATAAATCATTTCATCTGTCACAGGTCTTATTAATCATACACTCACATTGTTTTGCAGGGTCAGCACGAGAAACAATCACTTCATGTGCTTCGGCACAGTAAGCTGATGTCGACAGCAAAATGGTTGTCGATGATGATGCCATAGCACTCATATTCATGGCATAGCCTGAGGACAGTGACACACAGTTGCAAAGTGCTCTGGTAGGACCATGACTACAGAAGGTGGATAACATGATAGGCAGTGACATGAGGGTCACACACTCAGTAAAGGAAATGACAATACAGTGGGGGGGTGAGGACACTATGGAGGTCAAAACCTGTTTCATGTGAACAGCCTGAACTCCTTCATTAACAGACTACCATTTCAGAAGTAACACTAAATACTGCCACACCTGTATAAAGTGGTGCTAGGTGAAGATAATTTCGGCAGTTAGCTCCTGACACACACAAGGCATTGGCTGCCCAGCACTAAATCTGCCATGACAGAGTTCAGGCACAGGCCAATGCCTCTGAAAGTCACGTAGAGATGGTTGGAGTATTGCAGGTTATGTGTGGGAAATTTCACCACCACATGAGAATAGTAGAGACCAGAGACAAAGCCATGATGATCTTCATGTGCAGTCTGGTTGCACACACAGCATTCATGTCTGTTTCCATGTACACACCACTAAATGCTTACAAGACACACATTAGAAACACAAGATAACAAGGCCAGGGTACTCTCTGCATACATGAAAGATGAGTAGGATGGACCCCACATATTCATCTAAAGAAAGCATTTCAAGGATTCCAGGAGATGCAACCCAAAGAAGGCTTCAAGCCCTCATCAGTCTTCCATGACACATGTTAGAGCCTCTCAGATGAGATCTAGGTCCTGCAACACTGTCATATCAGTGTCTGTAGGTTCATAGGTATTTACTAAGCTAATGACCACAAGGGCCTTTTTAAGCCTAGCCATGCATTCCAAATCTCTGACAAGTTCTGATACCCTTGATAAGTATACACATGGGCCTGAGAGATGAACCATTTACAGGTTACCTGTTTGCATTACAGACATAGGTGCCAAATCAGGGATGAATTTCCAGTTTCCCATCCAACTGTCCAAGTTGCACGTGAATTGCATTAGTGAGGAACTCTGCTTCACATAGATGGGGAGCCTGTTCCATAGACAGGGTAGTCTCTGGGATACATACCTATCTCTCCATCATGTCCTATTTATATCACAGGCAAGAATTAAGTCTTTAGAATGGGTAATTCTGGTACTGTTTGTTTTGTGGATATGCAGGAGGTCCATTAGAGTGGGGTCTGACAATGCCCTGTATGCCAGGCATAGATCTCGCCTCAAAAGCCTGTAGGAGACAGAATACATGGATAGGGCATTGAGACGGTCTGCATAGGACATATTACTTTCACCCTGTATTCTTTTAGTGAGGAATCTCTGTAGACGTTCCAGTTATTGGATATGCCCGGTTAGGTACATACTAAAGGGGGCATTGATAGGTCTGATGAATGCCGAATACAGTGGAACAATGACTTCCTTGGACTTAGATGCCATACCTTTGATTATAAGTTGCACAGCATAGAATGATTTCCTCACCACTGTAGACACATGATGATCAAAGGCTAGATTACTATCTGTGTGTGTCCCTAAGTCCCCGACTACAGGGTCAACTCTAAGGGGTTTGTTATCAGTGTGATAGTTACCAGGGATGGATGACTTCCCAAAGGATACTATTATGCATTTCTTGGCATTTAGTTTTAGTCCATGGCTTTGACAGCAGTTATTTGTCTGTGTCAGCCCCTCCTGGAGAACATTTGTGTCAGTGTGAGAGTCAATGACAGCTACTAATTTGCAATCATCTGTAAATTTAGTCAACTAGAGACCACTGCCATTGGCCTTGACTTCTGAGAAGTAAATGCCAAAAAGGAGCAGTCCAAGGACTGATCCCTGATGTAATCCACTTGTGACTGGCCTCCCCAATTCTAACTTCCTGGGTCCTGTCTGTGAGCCATTTGACTATCCACCTTGTGACATATGAGTCTGTACCTAACCTCTTGAGTTTGTCAACAATGCCTGAGTGGGGTATTGTGTCAAATGCCTTGGCCAGGTCAAGGTAGGCAGTGTGAACAAATTTGCCCTCATCCATTGCTTTGGTGACCTTCTCAAAGAAGTCCACCACACTGAGTAGGCATGATCTGCACTTGACAAAACCAAACTGGGTTGGGTCCAGTGTCTGGAGGATTACTATATCTCTACTGATGATCTGCATGATAATTCTTTCCAAGGCTTTACATACAAGACTAGTGAGACTTATAGGTCGGTAGATGGCCCACCTTTTTGCAGAGGGATGACTGTTGCCTTTCTCCATTCACGAGGCACAAAGCCTGTTTGGAGGCTACAGTTAAATAGTAATTCCAGAGGCCCTGATAGGTCATGTTTCATGCTATTTAGAAGGCATCCTGGGATATTGTCTTGGCACATTGATGCAGTTTTCTTGGTCTTAGAGGGAGAAGTTTTCTTGGTCTTAGAGAGAGCATTAAGGACCTGTTCCCTAATGATAGTAGGGGGAGTTATATTTGATGATATTTCCTGAGGGAAGGTTGGGGGGAGAGATGAGTAAAGTTGGAGCTGAATTTATCAGTCAGGAGGTTTGATATATCTTATGGCTCTTTGCACACAATTATGTATTGCCTTTGAGGTTGCAGACATAGCTAAAAAATGCTTTGTGGTTGTCCTTGGCCTAGGAGGACCTTAAATATGGCTTTGGTAGACTTTATTTGTCCTCTGAGTTGTTTGTTTAGTTTGATGAGAGTCCTTTTATCCTTCTGGGTGC
This sequence comes from Protopterus annectens, assembly GCF_019279795.1. Lineage (NCBI taxonomy): Eukaryota > Metazoa > Chordata > Ceratodontiformes > Protopteridae > Protopterus > Protopterus annectens. The sequence continues at coordinate 512,695,879 of NC_056748.1, forward strand.
TGCAGCTCCTAATTTTTGCCATGATTTTCTTCCTTCTGTTATACATCCAATTGATTTTGTGATTCCATCAGGGTGGCTTGTTGTTTGAGTTAGTTCTGTACATCTTCCTAGTGGGTAAGCTGCCTCTATGCAGCTATTAACATGCTTGTACAGAGTTTCAGTGAACAGTTTTACATAGGCAGAAGTGTTCTCAGGGTTTATAGGGCCTTGAAATTTTGCCAGGTTCTCACTTAATAGCAGGAGATTAGCCTTATAATAGTTTCTGAATATTCCTGGTTGAACTGGGGGTCCAGGTTTTATTTTTACTTCAAATGCAATAATTTTGTGGTCTGACCTTACCAGGGAAGGCATTACAGTATGGGGAGTGCAGCACTCTCCCATATTAGTGAGGACCAGATCTAGTATGATTGCACCCCTGGTTGGTGCACTGACTATCTTGTCCAGGAAGTTTGTGTTTACAAAATCCAGGAATCTCTGTGCATGTACATTTGAGATAGCAGAGGATTCCCAGTTAATAGTGGGGTAATTAAAGTCACCCATGAATATTGTATTAGGCTGGATGGTTAGTGTTTCTAATAAGTTTAAATACATGGTATAGGTTTCCTGGGTCATAGAGGGGGACCTATAGGTTTCCTGGGTCATAGAGGGGGACCTATAGCTTGCAAGGAAGTGGTATTGGATTTGTCTATGGTGATTTGAACATGGAGCAGCTCAAGTGCATTGTCCTGTTTGACCAGCCTTGAAGTATATTAATTTCTGATGTAAATCAAGACACCTCCACCTTTATTTCCTGCCTGTGAAGTATCTGGTCTAAATGTGTGGAAGGCATTATAACCTTGCACAGTTGGTGTGCTCTCCACTGCTTTAAACCACGTCTCAAAGACTGCACAGACATCAGCGTTCTCTACAGTAAAGACAGCTTCCAGGGAGTGGAGTTTTTGTTTAGGCTCCTAGCACTGAGCAGTAATACGTTTAGATTTTCTTGGTTTTGATTTGCTATGTCGGAAGTACTTCAGTTTGGCATTGCCTAAAAAAGGCACTATGGGGTAAGACAATGTTTTAACTAGTATTCAAAAGCCTAGAAAAGAAAGGTGCAGACCATCCCTGGCAAAACAGCGTGGTCTGTTCACTTACATCCAGTAGGTCCCAGCATTGTAGCAACTCAGCATCAAACTCACTTGCCAGTACTTACTCAGCATGTATGGGACCATCACCCACAACATTCTTAGGTGACATCATGTATGACACCTCCAATATACAAGTCACATGTCAAAAGTCAAAACACACCATTCACTCAATAGTCACCTTCCACACCTGCATATCCATGTATAATTCTTCAAGACACGTCACAGACAATGATAAGATAATACACCACAAAAAAGAATAAAAGGAAAAAAAAAATATTTACATTTCACGAACAGCTGTGCTCACTGCAGGGAGACATTTACTAATAGCCCTTTACATATCTTACTACAGTTCCATTTGCAATTCTTCCAGTAAAACCAGTACTGTTGCCACGTGACCCTTAGCAATGTACAAATTATGACTGAAGTAACTTTCTGAAGCAACAAGTTTTTTGCATTCAGGAACAGAAACAAAAAAAAAGAACTCTGATCTACAGTGTTACTTGACCATACACCACAAAAAAATAGCCAACAAAGCACATATGGTACATTAAATAATTTATAACACAAAGTTGATTATGGAAAATCTCAGTTGGTAGGCACTGTCCAGACCCATGGATTTCTTCATTGTTATGTCTAAAAAATAATAAACCGCACAAAAAGGAGAAACACATTTTCTTTAAACTATCATCACTTTAATATTGCACTCATCATACTCTTCTTTTCTCAGTGCACTGGAAAATGTTAATACTACCCATATTCATGCTGCGGTTCACCTTAACTCTGTAATATTTGCTTTACATCCTGCCAGAATACCTATGAGACATACATCACTACTGCTCCACCCACACTAAACCTGGAAAGTTACTTTGTAACAATGAACAGTAGCAGCATGTAACAATTTATGCCCAATATGACATGCTCATGCTTTTATCAGTGACTATCCAGGTTACACTTGATAGGCATGCCTGATCACTGCTGCCACTTACTTCATTACAGTGTATAATAAAACATTCAAATAACTTTCTATCTTTTTTGAATGAGAAAAAAAATTCTAATATATAGTGTCAGTTGAATATGCAGCCCAAAGCATAGTCCACGTGTAGCAGTGCATGCATCAAGTATCATCTATGTCATTTTTGCTGTTTCACTAAGTGAATTTCATGGCCCATAGTTGTGGACTAGATGCCACCTCTTTGCCTGTGCAGCCAGTCACTGTGCATGAGCTTGCCACAGGGTTCCTGTACTACTGCCATAAGCTAGCAACCATCACTATCACTAGTAGGAGGAACAATAACGGGAGCTGCAGTGTCATCATGGCGTGCTTTCACACCAGACCAGTGCATGATAATGCTGTGCAGAATGAACACATGGTAAACATCCTGCATGCAGTAGCACGGTCATACTGAAGGACAGGCCCAGATTCATCCAGACTACAGAAACAGGTTTTGAGCAGGCCAGACAGTCATGTAATGACAATCTATGTCTGGGACCAGGCGCGATGTTGAAGTGTTCTTCAGCAGTGCCCCTAAGGTTATGGATTGGCATCATTAGCCAAGGTTCCAGGAGGTAGTCTGCATCACCCACAAAACAAAAAAGGAAGGGGAGACAAAATAAAAAAAGGGGAGGAAGTTTACTCAATAATACATTTTACAATTTATATCTATATAAATTAGTATGATTTAAAAAAGTTTGCACTTACCAACAAGGTGACCACGTAGAATCCTCCTATACAGAAAGACATGGCAAAGTGAGCTTGTGTGCCAGATGTGCAAATCATGGGTACTTCCAGGATGCTGGGATGACACTTTAGTGATGCGTCCCCATACACCACATACTATCTGGCAGTTGATGGAAACAGTAGGCCTTACTATTCCAATAATGCTCCCCATGAGGCCAAGATGGCAACATGAGTGCAATCTTTCACACCATGCACCTCAGGAAAGCATGCCACTCTATAGAATGCATGCATGCTTCTGGCTTGGTTATGAGGCAAAACTGGCAGATAAATATACTGATCCACATATGCCAAGAGTATGTCAAAAAATTGCTGAAGCATCCCTGAAGCAGAAGCCTGAGAAATATCTAACGTGTCCCCAATTTGTTTCTGGAAGGCTCTGTTGTCAAATATAGTAAGAGCTATACATACATTCATATCCACAGGTGTAGGAAGACCATGCATCTCCACAGTCTTCATCTGTGGGCCATACAGACTCATTAAAGCCCATATTACATCCCTGTCCACTCTAAATCTAACAAAAATTTCTCAGTCAGCAAAGTTAAAATGGGTGAATCTTTGTTTACATCTTTACCTTCTCAGCAGGAGGATGCCACTGGGCACCTGCAGTTTTGGCTTAACAAAGACAAGTACCTCACAATGGGAAATGGCCAAACTATCAGCTACAGCAAGTATCTTCACAGATTTCAAAGTGGATAGAAAAGGTGCAACATTCGTTTTTATAAGGCTTGTGTGCACAGCACTGCTGAGCAGAGAAAAGCAACTATCAATTACACAGAGACGAGAACATTTGCATAAGATATTATCAGAATTTGGAGGTATTCCTCATTTACACATCATTAATGCCTCATTTGCATAACTTCTTCCTAAACAGATTCAAACTGCTGTGCCTAAGTGCAACTAGTGTCTATAAATTGCACATTAGCTGTAATTAGGGGTAACCTGTGCAAATTTCGACTATGCAAGAGAAGAACGACTATGAATACCATCCTTTTTTGTCACATGTCCAAGGAAATGTCTGCACTATCCTTGATGGTAAATGGAGCACATATGATTGAATATCTACTGATTATCATTTTTTGCATGTTGAGCAGCTTTAAGCTACTACTTCCTGAAATTTGTAGCAACCATCTCTCTGGGATACATTTCTTCCTATGGATAAATAGTAATGCTATAGGATTAATTTACAATTCTGATTAACAAGCATCTTTGCTATTCTAGAATAAAACATTTGATTAATGCATTGATTTATTTGTTTCAGTAAGTCTAGGACAAATACCAGAGCATAGTGTTTTGTGAGTATAATCTGGCTTTTTTTTCTTGTGAAGTCTGACAAATGGTGCAGAAACGAAGCAGAATTTTGCATAAAGAGAAACACATCTGTTCAAAGGACAGTTGGCAAAAAAGTGGATTTTTTTTCGGAAGCTCTCCAGATTACATATCTTTTTTTTTTTTACTGGCATATCTAATTTGCTAAACATATTTCAGATTCACACTTTTATTTACATTGCTATTTAAAGGCTAGCCTACCTAGCTTGTAAGGAATCTGAAATAGTGGTATAGCTTAATCTCCTGACACCTGATTGTCTTTTCTGTTAAGGCTCATTCACTCTAACAGACTTCCATAAAATGAGAACTTAACAAGCAACTGTATAACTAAACTTTAAATAGCCGTATACACTTTTTTTTTTAAATGGGAAGGATCTTACTTTAGATTAGGTGTGAAGGCTCCACAAACTTACCTTCAAAGATTTGAATAGGGACAGTTATCTCACATGGTATAAAAAATATCTCATACCTACAGAACATGGTAATATATACTTCCTATTGTCCTCTGAAAACATGTAAACAGGCCCCAGGATTCAATAAACTCCATGTAGGCTTTGTGTAGAGCCTAGACAGAGTGTATTCATGTACACAACTGCCATCGGCCGTTGGCAGCACGCAATACATATAAATAAGGCACAGTGCATTTAAATAAGGTTTTGCGGTGCACACCAGTACATCTGGTTGCAAAACCTCTCCATGAATGTGGATAGCACTTCCACATACTCTGTATACAACTCAAATGCACAGATTTTCACAGAATGTCCGGATGTTTGCCTCATATTTGTGGTTTGTTATCATTATAAAATCTCGGAGGACTGAATTCAGAAAATAACAGATTTGATAGTCAGACTTCATAGTCCTCAGAAATTATGTAAAAATCATCCCTATATTCTGGTCTTTCTCCCCCCATTATTTACTGCTTGGTCCAGAAGTCTTACTCTAACAAGTTGAGGGCTTTGCACTTCCGTGTAAGTTGCTGCCTGCAACAGGTTGATTGCAGGGCAATTTCTTCTCCCTTGTCCCATATATTTCAGGATTATTCTCAGTTAATACTGTATGTGCAATTATTTACTGTTTTCTCTATTTTTTTCCTGCATTTGCGCAGTGCACCACTGATTCGCAGGACAAGATCACACATGTACCAGACCCAGACATTCAAAACTGGAAACCAGATGCATTCAGTTAATAGTGGTGTGCATCGCACAAACCTGATAAGAGAGGCTGTGCTACGCTAAAACCATGAAGTTAACAATGAATAGTAATATAGGGGACTTCATGTAACTAATCCTATGGTGACAGGTGTTAAGTGTCTGACTGGAGTGCAGATGGTCTTGGGTTCCAGTACAGGGTATGGAAGCTTTTCTTATACTGTTGTGACATTACAACAAATAAAGTGCTACACAGACAAGTGTTGCCTCGACATCCTTGTGGCAAGAGCTATACATGTAGGGCTGCTGTACACATGGTCCTGGGTTCAAATACTATATATTTCATATGCATTTTACACTTGATCCACATCAGATTACATTTACTTCCACTTATAATCCCAGATATAGTTTTGCTGATATGACAAAATGTTGATGAATGCATAGTTCTGCTGTCCCAGTTGATTACCAGATTTGCACAAGTGGGTCATTGTACCCCTATTATTTTATGATCTGTGCAGATATCCTGCTCTAAAAGATTGAAAGGCATGGTTTGTAACACAAAGCAACAATTGTACATTCTCAGATAATAGTGAACATGAATCTATAAAGTGTAGAAGGAAAGTGTGTTTGCATAATGCTGTATGCTAAAGGATAAGTACAGTGTTACAGGAGTCATTGGTTGTGTGTTCATAGGTTCATAGGTTCATAGGTTCATACTAGGCTATCTGCCCAAGGGCATTTATAAGCCTAGCCCATAGTTATGTGGCTTTCGCCACCCCTTTAGTTTGAATAAAAACTATGCCTATCATTTTGCTGTGCCTCTGTCAAGCAGTGACGCTGAAGTAATCCCTGGGGTATATCTGCAATCTCCCATCCATTGGTCAAGATTCCTCTTGAACAAGACCAGAGAGGTGCTCTGCCTCACATGTACCGGGATTTTGTTCCACAGCATAGGGAGTCTCTGGGTGATGAATCTGTCCCTCCAGCACGTTCTATTTATAACCGTGTCAAGGTTTAAGTCTCCGCCCTTGTGGTTCTGAGGGATCTAGATTTTTGAGGTGAAGCATATTCATCAAATCTGGGTTTGACATGGCCTTATATGTCAGGCACAGGTCACCTCTGAGCAAGCGGTATGAGACTGAATAGAGCTGGAGTTCTTTCAGTCGGGCAGCATAAGACATATTTTTGAGACCCTTTATCCTTTTGGTGAGGAACTTTTGGGGCCTTTCAAGCTGCAGCAGGTGTCTGGTCAGATACATTCCGGGGCATTGTATTCAATCATAGGTCTAATAAGTGATGAGTACAGGGGACGATGACCTCCCTTGATCTAGATGTGAATCCCTTCATGATCAGGTGGGTGATATAGAAGGTTTTCCTAACTACTTTAGCAACATGAGTGTCAAGCGAAGGCTACTGTCAACCTGGGTCCCCAGATCTCTGATGACTTTTCTGTGCTCAGTGGATTGCCACCTATATGGTAGCTAGGGGTAGCCTTGTTTTCCCAAAGGGTATGACTATGCATTTTTGGCGTTTAACTTCAGGCCATGGCTCTGGCACCAGTTATCCATTTCTGTGAGGCCCTTCTGGAGGATATCTGTGTCAGATGTGTTTTCGACTATGGCACCCAGTTTGCAGTCATCTGCAAACTTTGTCAGCCATAACCCTCCTGTGTTTGCTTGTACTTCAGAAAAGTAGATGCCGAACAAGAGTGGACCCAGGACTGAGCCCTGTGGGACACCACTTGTGACAGGCTTTGAGTCTGACATGGCTCCAGCAACTCTGACCCTGTGGGTTCTGTCACTTAGCCAGTTTGCAACCCATCTTGTGATGTATGGGTTTACATTCAAGCTGATGAGTTTTTCGATGATACCTGAGTGGGGTATTGTGTCGAAGGCCTTTGCCAGGTCGAGGTAGGCTGTATGGACTGCCTTTCCCTCATCAATGGCCTTGGTGACTGTCTCGAAAAAGTCAACCAAGTTTAAGAGGCAGGATCTGCCTTTGACAAAGCCAAACTGAGTTGGATCCAAAGTCTGCAAGTTCCCTATGTCTTTATTTATGAGTTCCATTATGATCCTCTCCATGGCTTTGCAGATAAGGCTTGTCAAGCTAATGGGCGGTAATTTCAGGGTCTGTGGAGGCACCGCCCTTATGAAGTGGGACCACAGTCGCCGGCGCCACTCCTTGGTGCGTATCCTGAGGTGAGGCTAAGATTAAACAGCTGTCCTAACTGTGGGTTTAATTCCTCATTGAGTTCATGAAGCACACAGCCGGGGACACCATCCGTCCCATGGATGCTGTGTTTTTGCCTTAGTGAGGGCAGTTCTCACCTGGGCGTTGGAGATGTTTGGGGGCTACAATCCTCTGGAATAGATATCTCTCCTTTTGGGGAGGGGGAGAAGTTTGCACTGAACCTGTCAGCCAGTATGTTGGCAATGTGTGTAGGTTCAGTAATTTTCACATCATTTTGAACTAATTCTGAGCATATCTGGGAGTTTCCTCCTAGGTTTCTAACATAGCTAAAGAAGGCCTTATGATTCTCTTTAGAGTCCTTGGCGATTTTTCTCTCAAAATTTGCCTTGGATGATTTTATGAGAGCTCTTAGTTTTTACTTATAATGATCAAAGGTGTCTTACCTTTCAAGGATTTTGCTCTATCTTGTAGTAGCTTCCTCCTTTTGTTGTAGAGCTTGTTTATGGCTGGGGTCCACCAGACTGGACGCTTGCCTTTGGTACAGAGAGTCTTAGTTTTGTTTGGGATTGCCTGATCCATGCAGTCCTGTAGGTGCTGGTAGAAGGCATTTGTAAGTGATTCAGCGGTTTGAGTAATGTTTACCACTGGCTCAGGGGCCTTAAAGGAGACCACACTAGTTTTAGAAGTGTGAAATCAGCTTTGAGAAGTTTTCACTGTGGTCTTTTTTGTTTCAGGTGGGGCGGGATGAGGACCTCCAGCGAGATTAGTTTATGATCTGATCTCACCAGTGAGGGGTATACTTCGGTGTTGAACATTTTGATCCCATGTTCGTGATGATGAGATCAAGTATGTTTTCTCCTCTTGTGGGGATGGTGACTAGTTGTTCCATGGCATTTGAGTTTATGAACTCCAGGAATCTTTGGGTTAGAGTGTTCGGGCTTGAGTAGTGTTCCCAGTCTATATTAGGGTAGTTAAAGTCACCTAGTATGATGGTGTTTGGAGATACATTTATCCTCCAATGTTTTCAGGAAGGCCATGTGAGGTTCCTGAGTTTGAGAGGGTGGCCTGTAACATGCTACAAATTGCAGAGCAGTCTTGCCTATGGTTAATTGCACCTGGATGGTCTCCGATGCATCATGCGTTGCCACCAACCTTGAGGTGTGGGTGTCCTTTATGAATATGGACACCCCTCCTCCCTTCTTGGTGTTGTCCGGATTTTGGGGCGGAACGCATGATATGAGGTGAAACCTGTTAGTGCTGGGGTGCTCTCAGGAGCCTTGAACCAGGTTTCTGTCACAGCACAGACATCGATGTTCTCCATATTGAGAAGGGCCTCGAGTGCGTGCATCTTGAGATTGAGACTTCTGGCATTGAGCAGCATTACCCTTAGTTTTTTTCCTTTTGGTGTTCTAGGGTGGTAGGTTTAGAATTTGAGCCTTGCCTAAAAAGGCACTATGGGGGTGGCAAGAGCCTTTGCCAATATCCGGAAGCCCAGGGTGACAGGTGCAAGCCGTCCCTTATGAAGCAGCGTGGCTTGTCCAGCATGTCATCCCAGGCAGACAGACATTGGATCCCCTTTGAATGACACCAGAATTTAAGCCAATTATTAAAGCTGATCATCTTATCACTGTATTGTGGCATCATTCTAGGTGAAGGTAGGATACTGCTCAAGGTCAGGGTCATACCTGCCTGGGCTACATAATCAGAGAGCTCCTCGATGTCCCTTTTCATGTAGTCCAAGGAGGTACATCTCAGGTCGTTGACACCAGCGTGGACAATGACTGAGTCGTACTTGTACCTGCTGTTGAGAGACCTGAGTGCTTGCGTTATGTGGCGGATTCTAGCGCCTGACAGGCAGCTTACTGTGACCTTCTCTTTACTCAGTCTGGTGAGCGGGACGTCAGTGTGTCTGACTATGGAATCACCAATGACAAGTGTGTCTGGCATTTTGTTTGGCCTTAAGGGCTGTGACTGTTTGACACTCTGACTGTGTGGTCTATGTGTTGCATGTGTTGGGTCGTGAGGTGGTAGTTGTTTGGGTGTCTGCTTTGGTGGCCTCTGCTGTTTTGGTAAATTTTTGATCAGAGCCTCGAGTATGTCTTTGTGTGAGTATGTGTATGATTTGAAGTTGTGATGGTACCATGTGTGACTGGGTATGTATTGTGTGTGGTTACCTTCTCCTCCTGTCTGGTCTTGCCAGTCCTATGTTGAGAGAGCTCAGCCTCCAGTTTGGCCGTATAGTTGCATCTCTCGCATGTATTTGTGTTTTGTGGGAGAAGGAGAGGATTGTCTGTGTACATGAGGCAGTTGTAACATTGCCTCAATATTCCCAGGTTCACCAGTTGAGCTGGAGAGGACACTAGCAACTGATCCTCGACATACTAGAAGTAGTAGATAAAGAGACTTTCAAAGGACTCCGGGGAAGTGGGTTTTAGGCTGGTGGGGTACTATCTATAATAAGAGTGCTTTATCAAGGTGCAAGTACTGTAGGAGTAAGTGCTAGGCTTTACAGATAGAGAATAGTCTACTTGGGAATCAAGTAGAGATGAACTTTTCAGTTATAGGATATGCTGGTTAGATCAGCAGTACAGCTCGAGGAAGGTAGTTTTAAGGGAAAATTGGAAGAGTGGAATTTAGATGGCCCAAATAGTTTAACCTTGTTTAACCGCCGCTGCTCTTGTGTGCAACAGTGGTAACTCCTTCATCGGCTTACACGCGTTTAGCGTGTTTTATAACAGGGGCTGAAGGGAGCTAGGAATTGGCCCAAAGCGACCAATGGACTACTAGTTTCTGGCTGAAACTTCACCAAATCAGACAAAAGGCCGCTCAGTGCTTCCCACTCCCACTGGTAAGCAAAGAAACTTCCCTCCTTCCTAATAAGGCAATGGATCAGTAACAGGAACTAAAAACAAAGCCCAGGGATCAGCAACTCTGAAACTGGACTACTCTAGTTCAGTAAGGCGGAAAACAAGAGATTTTTTGTTTTATTACAGAGACAAGGAAAAAACAGACAGTAATTGCTGTAAATCGGCTAGCACTTTAGTGTGTAGCCTACAGAAACAATTTGCAACAATTAGTAACTTAAAGTGCAATAAACAGTGTAAAATGCAGAAATCACTTAAAGTAGCAATAAAACAGGCGAAATGCAGTTGCTAGCTTAAATAACAGTGGGAAAGCCACACAAAATACTTATATCTGGTAGAAAGTCACTCTTTTAGCTCTCTGCTGCTTGGATCACCCTGCAGGCCACCACGAGGATCTGTGCTGAGTTGGTACAAGCTGGAAAAGCGTGTTTAGCGTGTTTTATAGCAGGGGCTGAAAGGAGCTAGGAATTGGCCCAAAACAACCAATGGACTACTAGTTTCTGGCTGAAACTTCACCAAATCGGACAGAAAGGCTGCTCAGTGCTTCCCACTCCCACTGGTAAGCAAAGAAACTTCCCTCCTCCCTAATAAGGCAATGAATCAGTAACAGGAACTAAAAACAAAGCCCAGGGATCAGCAACTCTGAAACTGGACTACTCTAGTTCAGTAAGGCAGGAAAACAAGAGATTTTTTTTTGTTTTATTACAGAGACAAGGAAAAAACAGACAGTAAATGCAATAAATGCTGTAAATCGGCTAGCGCACTTTAGTGTGTAGGCTACAGAAACAATTTGCAACAATTAGTAACTTAAAGTGCAATAAACAGTGTAAAATGCAGAAATCACTTAAAGTAGCAGTAAAACAGGCGAAATGCAGTCGCTAGCTTAAATAACAGTGGGAAAGCCACAAAAATACTTATATCTGGTAGAAAGTCACTCTTTTAGCTCTCTGCTGCTTGGATCACTCTGCAGGCCACCACGAGGATCTGTGCTGAGTTGGTACAAGCTGGAAAAACAGCGTGTTTAGCGTGTTTTATAGCAGGGGCTGAAAGGAGCTAGGAATTGGCCCAAAGCGACCAATGGACTACTAGTTTCTGGCTGAAACTTCACCAAATCGGACAGAAAGGCTGCTCAGTGCTTCCCACTCCCACTGGTAAGCAAAGAAACTTCCCTCCTCCCTAATAAGGCAATGGATCAGTAACAGGAACTAAAAACAAAGCCCAGGGATCAGCAACTCTGAAACTGGACTACTCTAGTTCAGTAAGGCGGAAAACAAGAGATTTTTTGTTTTATTACAGAGACAAGGAAAAAACAGACAGTAAATGCTATAAATGCTGTAAATCGGCTAAGCGCACTTTAGTGTGTAGCCTACAGAAACAATTTGCAACAATTAGTAACTTAAAGTGCAATAAAAGTGTAAAATGCAGAAATCACTTAAAGTAGCAGTAAAACAGGCGAAATGCAGTCGCTAGCTTAATAACAGTGGGAAAGCCACAAAAATACTTATATCTGGTAGAAAGTCACTCTTTTAGCTCTCTGCTGCTTGGATCACTCTGCAGGCCACCACGAGGATCTGTGCTGAGTTGGTACAAGCTGGAAAACGCGTGTTTAGCGTGTTTTATAGCAGGGGGCTGAAAGGAGCTAGGAATTGGCCCAAAATGACCAATGGACTACTAGTTTCCGGCTGAAACTTCACCAAATCGGACAGAAAGGCCGCTCAGTGCTTCCCACTCCCACTGGTAAGCAAAGAAACTTCCCTCCTCCCTAATAAGGCAATGGATCAGTGACAGGAACTAAAACAAAGCCCAGGGATCAGCAACTCTGAAACTGGACTACTCTAGTTCAGTAAGGCGGGAAAACAAGAGATTTTTTTGTTTTATTACAGAGACAAGGAAAAAAACAGACAGTAAATGCTATAAATGCTGTAAATCGGCTAGCGCACTTTAGTGTGTAGCCTACAGAAACAATTTGCAACAATTAGTAACTTAAAGTGCAATAAACAGTGTAAAATGCAGAAATCACTTAAAGTAGCAGTAAAACAGGCGAAATGCAGTCGCTAGCTTAATAACAGTGGGAAAGCCACAAAAATACTTATATCTGGTAGAAAGTCACTCTTTTAGCTCTCTGCTGCTTGGATCACTCTGCAGGCCACCACGAGGATCTGTGCTGAGTTGGTACAAGCTGGAAAACGCGTGTTTAGCGTGTTTTATAGCAGGGGCTGAAAGGAGCTAGAACTGGCCCAAAGCGACCAATGGACTACTAGTTTCTGGCTGAAACTTCACCAAATCGGACAAAAGGCGCTCAGTGCTTCCCACTCCACTGGTAAGCAAAGAAAACTTCCCTCCTTCCTAATAAGGCAATGGATCAGTAACAGGAACTAAAAACAAAGCCCAGGGATCAGATCAGCAACTCTGAAACTGGACTACTCTAGTTCAGTAAGGCAGGAAAACAAGAGATTTTTTTTTTTTTTTACAGACAAGGAAAAAACAGACAGTAAATGCTATAAAACAATTCACATGCAGTGCAAGCTGGCACACTTGAGTATGTAGCAATATTAGTCCACACACAGTATGAAAAAAATGTAATTAAATTAAAAAGGACTAAAAGCAAGTGCAGAAAGGGTTTATTAGAGAGAATGCGGTAAAGAGAAGGGACTGGGGAGTGTCCTAGATCAAATCTACAGTGGGGCGGCACTGCAAAAGCCACCAAATTTAAACTACATCCAAGAACAGGCAGGGTGGGGAAGACAGTTTCAACAGAGCTAGATCTGAGAAATCAGTCCCCAAGTTATAACAACCACAATAAAATGAAGGAAATATACTTAAATCAGCTTATGTCCAGTTGATGTATGCAGACAAATCTCAGTAGCAGCAACTCTACTTAAAATGATTACCAGAGATGTAACCAACACAGGTTTTAAAGTTATCAGAAAACCCCCAAGCTAATTAACACTTAAAGGAATTTCAGTGCAGTTTAACAACTAGTGCAGAGCTTCAGACACACACACAAGACAGTTTCAACAGAGCTAGATCTGAGAAATCAGTCCCCAAGTTATAACAACCACAATAAAATGAAGGAAATATACTTAAATCAGCTTATGTCCAGTTGATGTATGCAGACAAATCTCAGTAGCAGCAACTCTACTTAAAATGATTACCAGAGATGTAACCAACACAGGTTTTAAAGTTATCAGAAAACCCCCAAGCTAATTAACACTTAAAGGAATTTCAGTGCAGTTTAACAACTAGTGCAGAGCTTCAGACACACACACAAGACAGTTTCAACAGAGCTAGATCTGAGAAATCAGTCCCCAAGTTATAACAACCACAATAAAATGAAGGAAATATACTTAAATCAGCTTATGTCCAGTTGATGTATGCAGACAAATCTCAGTAGCAGCAACTCTACTTAAAATGATTACCAGAGATGTAACCAACACAGGTTTTAAAGTTATCAGAAAACCCCCAAGCTAATTAACACTTAAAGGAATTTCAGTGCAGTTTAACAACTAGTGCAGAGCTTCAGACACACACACAAGACAGTTTCAACAGAGCTAGATCTGAGAAATCAGTCCCCAAGTTATAACAACCACAATAAAATGAAGGAAATATACTTAAATCAGCTTATGTCCAGTTGATGTATGCAGACAAATCTCAGTAGCAGCAACTCTACTTAAAATGATTACCAGAGATGTAACCAACACAGGTTTTAAAGTTATCAGAAAACCCCCAAGCTAATTAACACTTAAAGGAATTTCAGTGCAGTTTAACAACTAGTGCAGAGCTTCAGACACACACACAAGACAGTTTCAACAGAGCTAGATCTGAGAAATCAGTCCCCAAGTTATAACAACCACAATAAAATGAAGGAAATATACTTAAATCAGCTTATGTCCAGTTGATGTATGCAGACAAATCTCAGTAGCAGCAACTCTACTTAAAATGATTACCAGAGATGTAACCAACACAGGTTTTAAAGTTATCAGAAAACCCCCCAAGCTAATTAACACTTAAAGGAATTTCAGTGCAGTTTAACAACTAGTGCAGAGCTTCAGACACACACACAAGACAGTTTCAACAGAGCTAGATCTGAGAAATCAGTCCCCAAGTTATAACAACCACAATAAAATGAAGGAAATATACTTAAATCAGCTTATGTCCAGTTGATGTATGCAGACAAATCTCAGTAGCAGCAACTCTACTTAAAATGATTACCAGAGATGTAACCAACACAGGTTTTAAAGTTATCAGAAAACCCCCCAAGCTAATTAACACTTAAAGGAATTTCAGTGCAGTTTAACAACTAGTGCAGAGCTTCAGACACACACACAAGACAGTTTCAACAGAGCTAGATCTGAGAAATCAGTCCCCAAGTTATAACAACCACAATAAAATGAAGGAAATATACTTAAATCAGCTTATGTCCAGTTGATGTATGCAGACAAATCTCAGTAGCAGCAACTCTACTTAAAATGATTACCAGAGATGTAACCAACACAGGTTTTAAAGTTATCAGAAAACCCCCCAAGCTAATTAACACTTAAAGGAATTTCAGTGCAGTTTAACAACTAGTGCAGAGCTTCAGACACACACACAAGACAGTTTCAACAGAGCTAGATCTGAGAAATCAGTCCCCAAGTTATAACAACCACAATAAAATGAAGGAAATATACTTAAATCAGCTTATGTCCAGTTGATGTATGCAGACAAATCTCAGTAGCAGCAACTCAAATACCACACTCCCCAAATATAAAACTCAGTTGTTTACAATAGCGTTTTAGGTTTTCATAAAAAAAATAAAGTACTAAACAAACAAACAAAAAAAAGCACCAGCAACTGGGATTAACGGTTCACTTGTAAACAAATAAACAATAATTAAAACACATAACAAATAAGCAAATTAAATATGCCCAGAGTAACTATGTAAAATGTTTAATAACATGGTGAGCACTTTAATGGGTTAACCACCCACTTCTTCAGACCAAAAATCAGTTAAAAAATCCTGAACTAATTAAATACTTTAACTCAAACATCTCAACCAATGAAAAACAGCAAACAATTAAATAATTCATTAAACTTCAACATCACCCACCCACTGCTTCCTGATCTAAAAAAACTTATGCTTTAAGAATACATCTAGGGGGTAATTCAATAAAGCCTACATGGAGCTATACTCTGTGTAGGAATTGTGTTAAAGCTCAGACACGGGGAACATGTCTGCCGAGTGATCTAGGAAACAAGGCTGGGGGCATGCACGAGTCTCCCAGCACTGTGCAGACACGGATGTGATTGAGTAATGCAAATCACCTCATTTGCTGGTAAAAAACATGCAAATGAGGTGATTTCATGATCCAGGAAACTGACAGGCATCCGTGTAGGTGCTGTGTCTGCAGAAAAATGTATGTGGTTACTAACCGTGTACTGGAATGTAAAAATAAAACAGGAGCTGTGACAACTCAAATAAAGGCATGTATTAGGTGCAGTAGGCATGCCAATGGCCAAAACTATGGCCACTGACATTTAAAAAACAATTAATGAAAAATTAAAAGTATATTTTTTCTTCATGAAATATGTCACGTTTAAGCGATGGGCAGCGGCGTGCAAACATACTAGTCTGCAAAAAAATTAAAATAGTAAAATATGATTTTTAAAGCTATAGTGAGGTTTCCCATTATACTGGCCAGCATGCAGAGTCATACAATAGAAGGTTATAGTGTTTGCTAAGGACATAGGCTCTGGTGTAGTGCAGTATCTAGGGTGTACGCAATTATGTGTATGTAAATGAGCTAAGTTTATTGAATAGCAAAATGGGCCACCGTGTCCACAGGTACTAACTATGGGGCTAGAACCATGTTAGTGTAGGCAGAAGAGACAGCGGACATGAAAAGGGGGTGTGTCATGCTTTCTGTAAGCACATTTGAGCTCAGCGGCTCCTGTTTGCACTTAGCTGAGCACAGCTAAGCAGGGGTGGTGTCTGAGGTTGCTAAACTGTGCTTGGCTGGTTAAAGAAAAGCTAAGCTTGCTTGTGTACAGGGGAAGGCCCTTTCTGCTCAGCAATGTGTACACTAGCTTAAAGGGTTTGTGCGACGTGGGGCTTAGAAGTGGAGGAAATTGAAAAAAAAAGGGCAGGATAGCCTGGGAAAGCCAATCAAGCATAAATGACTGATGAGCCCTGTTCCACTGACACTGGCCCATTTAAAACCCATAATAATATAGCTGGCAGGTGGAATGTATCATAGTCAGCCAGTAACACAGGCTGCATCTGCAGCACACCAGTATAAAGTTTGCATACACCCTTCAATCTGATTTTTCCCACATACTGTGCACCATTGGAGTATACTTGGGAATCACCTCAGACCCAGAACCAACAGAGGGGAACCCATCCCAGTGGAAACAAAGGTATGTGTAGCCTTAAGAATACTAGCTGCAGGTACTTTCCAAAGACCTACTGGGGAAATCATGGGGATCTCACAAGCATCCACATCCAGGGTACTCTGCCAGCTCCTGGATGTCATGCTAACACATGCCAGTGAGCACATTTATTTCCCCAACACCCCTGAGGAGAGGACCAGCAATATGCATCTCTTCCACCATGTAGCACACTACCCAGAGGTACTGGGTGCCATAGACTGCACTCATGTGCACATCAAAGCACCACCAGGTGAGGAGGGTATAGTCTACGTCAACCACAAGGGGTATCACTCCATCAACTGTCAGGTCATGTGAAATGCCCAGGGCATTATCATCAGTGTGTGTGCTGCCAGCCCTGGAAGTTATCATGACTCCCACATTTGGCATGCATCACAGCTATACCAGGCATTTGCCAAGGGAGCATCCCGTACGGCTATCTAGTGGGAATGCTGGATATGCACTTGAACTGTGAATGATGACACCCATCAGAAAAGCACACACACCAACTGAAGAATGCCATAATGAGGCACACGCACAAACTAGGAACATGGTAGTGTGTGTGTTTGGGCTGCTCAAGTCATGATTCCATTGCCTTAACATATCTGGTGGAGCCCTGCAGTACACTCCAGCCACATGTGCACACATGTTCATAGTATCTGCCGTGCTACACAATATGATCCTGTGGAAACAGCTGCAACAGGAACATCACAGGAAAGGGGCACACAGCCCTCCACAATTGCCAAGGTCCACACAGGCACAGGGGGACACAGAGGAGGAACCCAATGAGCCTGTCCCTGTAGGCAGATGTAGGCATACCCAGTACACCCTGCCCATGGCAAAGAGGCAATGCATAGCACATACACTGACACCCTAGGGGCCCAGGGACTGACACCTCACTCTGATTCATATGCACACAGTAAAATGGATGCCAGCCACATCACACATCATCATCATCATTATCATCATCATCAACCCCCTTTTTCCCATGTTTTTCTACGCGGGGTCAGGGTATCATGTTAACTGTCACCAATTCTCTCAATTCAGTGCCACACTCCTGCCTTCTTCAACACTCATGCCTGACTGTCACAGATTTTCTTTCACACAATCCATCCACCTCTTTGCTGGACGCCCTCGCTTCCTCTTACCTTCTTCCGGTCTGTCCCAAATCTTCCTCACCAGATTGTCTTCTGCTTTTCTACACATGCCCAAACCACTGTAATCTGTTCTCTCTGATCTTTTCTGCAATTGGAGCTACTTTGACTTCTGCTCTTATGTTCTCATTTCATTCGTCTGTCCCACAGTGTGCATCCTATCACCTTTCTCAGGCACTTAATTTCCATCACCTCTAGCTTCTTCACCTGTTCTGCCTTTACTGCCCAGGTTTCTGTACTATACAGTAGTACTGGTCACACAACTGTCTTGTACACCTTACTTTTCAGCTTCTTTGGCATTCTTCTGTCATAGACTACACTTGATACTCTATGCCAGTTGGCTGCAGCCCCTCTGATTCTAGCTTTGACATCTTCATTCAGAGTACCCTTATTCTCAACTCCTCCTCCCAGATACTTGAAGCTTTTTACCTGTTCCATTATCTTCCATTCTATCTCTATTCTCAGCTTCTTCTGATTTCCCCCAATTTGCTGCCATTACCACCATCTTATCTGTGCTTAGTTTCATTCAATGTGCCTTCAGATTTGCATTTCATTCTCCTATCCTTTGCTGAAGTTCTATCTCAGAGTCTGTCTGTATTGCCACATCGTCTGAATACAACAGCTTTGTTGATCAATCCCCGCCGACCTGTTAGCTAATGTAGTCCATCAACAGTATGAACAGCAGTGGACTCAGAGCTAAACCCTGATGTACACCCACACCCACTGGGAACCCCTCTGCGAGGCCGAACACTGTCTGTATTTGAGTCATTGGGTCCTTGTACATAGCCTGCACTAATTTTACCTATGTTTATGGGACTTCAAACCACCACAGTACTGCCCAGATCAGCTTTCTTGGGACCTTGTCATATGCTTTCTCCAAGTCTAGGAATGCCCAGTTGGATTCTCTCCTCATTTCTAGCTTCTAATCAAGTATCTGTCTCAATGCAAACATTGGGTCAGTTGTGCTGCATCCTTATCTGAATCTGAACTGCTCATCTCCCATCTTACATTATACTACTCTGCGTATCCATTTATCAATCGCCCTCTCCAGAACTTTCATGCAATGTGATAGGAGTTTGATGCCTCTGTACTGCCCAGAGTTGTGGATGTCCCCTTTCTTCTTGTACACTGGCACAAGTATGCTTATTCTCCAGTCATATGGGATATGCCTTTCTCTCCACACTGCTATTAGTACCCTCAGGAACCATTTCTCCCCTATCTCACCCAGCATCTTTATCATATCTGCTGTGACCTCATCTGAGCCTGCTTCTTTCCCTGACTTCATCGTCCTTAGTGCTGTTCTTACTTCTTCTAGGGTGGACTCATCATCTTCTTCTCTCATTGTAGGCTGTTTCTGGGGCAATACAGCCTCTGTGGAGTTTTCTTCATTCAGAAACTGCTGGAAATACTCCTTCCATCTGCCTTTGATGTCCTCTGGGCTGGTGAGCAGGTTGTTGCTGGCATCACTTATGAAGGGTGTCTGACTATCTTCTTTATCTTTCTGCCTTTGCCTTGCAACCTGATATAGTTTCTTTGTGGCCCTTACTGAGTCACTTTCCAGAAGTTGATACAGTGCCTCTGATGCCCTATTCTTTGCTATTGCAACTTCTTTCTTAGCTTATTTGTTAGCCAACCACTAGTCCTTCCTAGCTTGGGCAGTCTTTTCAGTCTCCCACTTCTTCCTGCACTCCTTTTTTCTTTTGATGACTTCCTGGACTTCTGCATTCCACCACCAGCTTTCCTTATGTAACTTATTTCCACACCTGGCTTGGCCACATATCTTTTGTTGCTGCTGTTTTTAGGTGTTGCCATTCTTCTTCAACTCCACCTATTTCTTCCTCTTCTTGGGGTGCTAGAGCCCTGAGTAATTCATTGAACTGTTGAACTTTCTCTCCAGTCAACTTCCAGGTCTTCAGCCTGGTCTCTGTTGACCTTAGAGCCTTCTCTGACCACTGCTTGCAGATGATTGTGGCAACTAGTGGTTTATGCTGTGGGCCAACTGTTTCACTGGGGATGACTTTGCAATCATGGATTACGCCCCAGTGCCTTTTCCTTACTAGGAGGAAGTCTACCTGAGTTGCATGTTGACTACCCTTGTATGTTATCTTGTGACTGTCTGTCTTCCTGCTCTATGTGCTGGCTACTATCAAGCCATTTGCCAGACAGAAGTCTAGAATGGCTTCTCCTTCTTTATTCTTGTTGCCCCACCCATGTGGACCCCAGGCAGTCCTCATATCCTATTCTGTCTGTCCCAATATGTGCACTCAAGTCACCTATTATCAACACCAATTCATGTTGTCCTGCTTAAGGTCCTGCAACTGCTGTCTGAATGCACTGTTTCCTCACTATCACAACCCTGATGTGGGGCATAGGCTGAGATTATGAATACTGCCCTATCTTTACACTGGAGTTTGACTGCCATGAGTCTGTCATTAATTCTGATGATATCCCTTACTGCCTTCTGAAGCATCTCTCTCACCACAATTCCTACACCATTTCTAGCCTGCCCTGCACCCGAGTAGTAGACTCTGGATCCCAAGCCAAGTGGCTTTGCTGCACTGCCCTTCCATCTCATCTCCTGGATACATAGGATGTCCAGCCTCCTCCATATCATCATGTCATCCACTTCCAAGCTGCATCCTGTCAGTGAACCTGCATTAAGTGTAGCAATTCTCAGTTCATGTTTGGCAGGTTGGTTGGTTTTACGTCCAGCTTTCTGCTCAACAGAGCTATCCCAGGTAACCCAGGCTGGCTAACTAGACACCAGCCAGCCAGTAGCTTATTGACCCAGGTGCTGCTGGGCTTTATGGCGGGCACACACTGGCCAATAGGGGCACATATACCCCTCCCACCATTAGCATGGATCCCGGGCGTGAGTCAGGGTAGGCCAGGTCCTCCACCCACTTATCACCAGTAACTACTCATGCCCATTTTTGGCGACATTAGTCAACATGACCGAATCACCTAGAGCCATATTTTACACCATCACGTGGCTAGCCCTGCCACAGCATGCAATCTGTGATCCGTGTTCTCCTATCTTGAGGATACTGCGCACCACAGTAGATGCCCAAAGCGGTTGGTCTGTACAACAACTCCTCTATAGGGTACCATGTAGAGTCTGTGCTGCTGCCCACAGCTCCATTCATTGGTGAGTTTGAGATGGAAACACTCAGCATGTTTTTCTTAAATGGGAGAAACCGCATGGAGACAGAGGGAGAACATGCAAACTCCAAACAAACTGCAAACAGCCATTGGTCGGAGGTCAGGATCGAACCGTGTACGTTGTGCATGGGAGGCGAAGACCTTAAAAAGTAAGCCAAGTGATGAACTACCTATACCTTACCAAGTACAGGCTGTGTACTGCCTGCATCCAACAGAGTCAGCCCTGAAGCACTGTCCTCTCAACTGCTGTTAGCAGAAGGTAAGTCACTCTTATTAACAATAAATTAATGGGGTAGTAGACTGTGGCAGCATATGTATGGTATTGCTGCACATATGCATGGGAATGGAGTGGGTTACCAGGACAGCAGCAGACAATGGACAGCTATGTGGGACAACAGGAACTTTCTCCCAAATACTGGCTGCCCCACAATATGCAGTAGGCCCTAAGCCAGCAAAATCCACTGCACTATGTGAGGGACTTACAAACAGCGGGGTCAAAGGACAAATGCATGGACATCAATGTTGGAGTCCCATACAGAGCTCTAAACCTCTTACAGCAAGAAATATGTACACAGTCATAAAAAAATGTGGGGCAAAGGCCCCAAAACAGAGACATGTTTTAAATATTGCTCTTACATACATAGAGAGTTGATAAAATAACAGGTGTTTCAGTAGTATGAATTCTCTGATGGACAAGAAGTCTAAAACTCAAATGTCTGTCTTCACTTTCTAACTTCAACCTTTAATGATTTCGCTATTATTTGCCACACAACCACAGTTTTATGAAAAATGGACCCAAAATATGAGCCAAACATCTGGACAGTCTGTGAAGATGTGTACATTTGAGAGGTATGCCCCCTACCCTCAACACACTCGTGTTCCCATAGAACTGCAGTAACATTTATGTTTGTAAGATAATTGCAGAAGACCACAAATTCCCAGGGCTGTCACAATCAACTCGATAACTTGCTCCATTTCTACAATATGCAGGGGTCAATGTGCTATGTATGTTTGTGGTTAATAATGTCAGGAAGTAGACAGCACTTACTGGTGGCTGTAGTGGCTTAGTGGTCTAAGTAAAGTACTGCGGTTGTGAGGGTCCATGGTTCAAGACTGACCATGCCAACTATTTTGCATGTCAGCTACACCAACAGTAAGATGTGTACACACTGTCCAGATGTCAGTATTTGTTACTTCAGGAAAGCTGGACAATGGAGGGACAGGAGGCCACACATATGGACAGTACACAGCTTGGACTAACCTACACAGTGCATAGTAGAACAGCAGGTTGTGACAAGTCAGACTACTGCCAGGATATAAAGACTGCCACTTTACTGTGTCAGTACTGAGAACAAGTCAGTGGGCATTATCCATACCCCAGGAATGACATGGTGTCACAGAATGTTCACATGTATGCCTCATATATCTGTTTTGCTTGTCATAATATTGCATTTGCCTGTCAAACTATTTGCAAACCAATAAAGGCTGATGTGAAAACATCAATGGCAGACAGTTGAGATGCAGATGTCATACCCATAAATAAATTCAAGCTAATACAAAACCATTCTACCAACTGTGTACATTTGGAAGAGCAATATTAAGAGGCTCCCCCCATTTCTGGGCCTGTGTCTGACTGTTATATATGGGCCTGTCGAGATGTCTTTCTCTAAGAGTTTGAGACCTATGTCCAACATGTAGCCTTATAATAACAGTGCAACACAAACCGTCTGAGGACCACAGCAGATGTATGGGGCACAATGATGGACAACCTGCTAAACAGGTACAGTCAGAGGTGCGAAGCCTGTAGCCCCATGTGTGATTTACAACTTCTACACCACTCATACCATAAGTACAAAGATATAGCAGCAACTGTGGACAAAGGCTGTGACTGGACTACAGAAGGACAGAAAGACACATATAAAGGGAAGGGGAACCACTGGCCAAACATAGAATGTGCACGCTAGAACAATTTGTGCTGTTACATAGTTCCTTGCAGTGTACGGAGTCAGTAAACAAATGTCTGTCAGTGCTCCTTCACATTACTCTATACTGATCTGCCACTGACATACCAGGAAATCACAGTGCTATGTAGAATATACCACACATCTTATGGAAAACTGCTCAGTCCAATGCACTCTGTACCCACACCAGGATATGACTCAGTTAATAAGGATAGCACACAGCCAGAAGATCCTTAGCTAATATATCACTGAGATGCTGGACTATTTACACAGGTTCGGCCCCAAAACACGCTCTACACCAAAAGTCAATTCCTCCCTGGTTACATCCAACCACAAACTAATCACCATAGAAATCCACATCTCACCCACACCCTCCACAAAGGTATCCACCATGAAAAACTTCTCCAAAGCTGACTTTGGACTCCTAAAAACAGAGGTGGCTAACTTCACGGCACCCATGTCAATGGAAAATAGATGCATGACTGCTGAATCATACACCAATGCACTGTACGAACATGTACATAAATGCATGGAACTAGCCATACCCAACAGAACCAAGTTGCTCTCCTCCAAAAAAAGGAAGCCAGTCTGGTGGTCCCCTGCCTTTAATAAACTCTACAACAGAAGAAAGAAACTGTTGCATAAAAATGTGAAGTCCTAAGACTGGAAAAATTCCCTTATTAGCCTCAACAAAAAGTTGAGATCCCGCATCAAAACCTCCAAAGCCAGCTATGAAGGCAGAATTGTGGCAGACACTAAAAACAACCACAAAGCCTTCTCCACGGCAATACCCAGATTTGCTCTGAATTACTGCACAATGGTACCTCCTATATTGAGCCAAGAGATCTTGCCAACATACTGGCCGGCAGATTCAGTGCCAACTTTACCCCTCTCCCTCCAAAGGACCAATCTCAATACAACAATAATGCCAGGCACCCTGCATTACTGCAGCACAGGTAAAAGCTGCATTGTCTAAGGCCAAGAATACAGCTTCATTGGACAGGACAATATCCCTGGCTGTGTTCTACATGAATTACAAAGTGAACTGACACTACATCTGTGTGCTCTGTTCACTTACAGCCTCACCTCAGGCTTTGTTTCTACCAAATGGCACACTGCTACAATCATCCCTCTCCATAAAGGAGGAGTGACTACAGACCCTGGAAATTATTACCTCATTAGTCTGACAAGTCTGATATGTAAGGCTATGGAGCGCATCATCATGGACCTAATTAACAAGGATACAGGGAATCTCCAAACTCTGGATCCCACGCAATTTGGTTTTGTGAAAGGTAGATCATGCCTGCTCAACCTGGTTGACTTCTTTGAGTCAGTCACCAGAGCAGTGGATAAAGGTAAGGCAATTCATACAGCTTACCTTGATCTGGCCAAGGCCTTTGATACCATTCTTCACTAAGGAATTATTGATAAACTCACCAAACTAGGCATCAACTCCTATATCGTTAGGTGGGTTGCAAATTGGTTCACAGATAGAAAACACAGTGTGAAAGTAGCCTACTCCAAGTCAGACTGCCGACCAGTCATAAGTGGAGTCCCACGGGGATTGGTCCTAGGTCCTCTCCTGTTTGGCATCTACTTCTCAGAAGTCCAGGCCAACACGGAGGGACTCTGGCTGACCAAATTTGCAGATGACTGCAAGCTGGGAGCCATTATTAACTCCCCAAGTGATGCACAAATCCTACAGAAAGGCCTCACTGAGACCAGTGACTGGTGTCGAAACCATGGCCTTAAGCTTAATGCCAAAAAATGCGTCGTCATCCCCTTTGGGAAAAACGCAGTTCCCACTAATTACTACATCGATGGGAGCCCACTGAACACTGAAGGTGCTATAAGAGATCTGGGGACACAGGTTGACAGCAACATCTCCTTCGACCACCACATTGCTACTGTGGTCAGAAAGTCCTTCTATGTGGCACATCTCATTACCAAGGGTTTTGCATCCAGGAAGAAAGAGGTCATCATTTCTCTCTACTCTTCACTCATTGGACCAGTCATAGAGTATAATGCCCCATTTGGCATGTACCTCACTAGACACCTGCAACAGCTGGACATGCCACAAAAGTACCTCACAAAAAGGATCCTAGGCCTTAAACACGTCCTACATGGACAAACTCAAAAAACTCCAGCTATTCTCTGTCTCATATCTTCTACTAAGAGGCAATCTCTGCTTGACTTATAAAGCCATGCCTGACCCAGCTCTGTTAGAAATGCTACATCTAAAGAAATCCCAATCTCCCTGTACCATGTCCAGAGACCTCAACCTCATTACCACAATCAACAGGACATGCTGGA
The DNA here is from genome assembly GCF_019279795.1 of Protopterus annectens. Taxonomy (NCBI): domain Eukaryota; kingdom Metazoa; phylum Chordata; order Ceratodontiformes; family Protopteridae; genus Protopterus; species Protopterus annectens. The sequence goes on from NC_056748.1 coordinate 512,721,267, forward strand.
GGGACAGGTTCATAACCCAGAGACTGCCCATGCTCTGGGACAGACTTCCCATACATGTCAAGCAGAGCACCTCACTAGCCCTCTTCAACAGAAATCTTGATGTGTGGATGGGGAAATAGAAAGTTCATGCCGGGGATCATTCCAGTGGCTCTACTTGACAGAGGCACTGGGAACTAATGATGGGTGGCACAATGCCAGGGCACTTCTATGGGCTAACCTTGTAAAGTCCCCAGAGCCATTAGCCTAGTACACACCTATGAACTAATCGGCTGTAGCACACAAAATCCTGGACTGGAGTATAGCTAGCTCTGGAATGGAGTCCAACTCTTACTACTGATGGTCATACTGGGCATGCTCCTACATTTAGAGAATTACAGCCCATGTCTAAACCCACATCTGGCTATACAACTATGTTGTCCAGATATGTCTTTGCATACAGACAGCTATGTACACCTTAACTGTTTCTCCCCACCCCCATCAGACAGGATTACCCTCCGTTATCTGGAGGTGGCACATATGTGATATAGTTGCATCTGTTGAGTGTGACAGACATACATATATATAGGTAACATATACAAATATATCAATTATAGATGGGCAGAGTCAGGGGGACAGAGAGAAAGCAAGAGAGAGACAGACAGAGAAAGAGAGAGGCATAGAGTGATGTCCTGATGCAGACATTTGCACACCAATTGTAACCACTGGCACATGCCAGTATGAAGGTGAGCTCCATTGTGTAATAGTAGTGAGATAGGGGATGTAATCTCACATCGCATGCCGTGTGTGTGTGTGTGTTTCTAGGTTAAAGCGTTTTGAGGTGTCTCCACCCAATAAACCCCCATAGCCCTACTTTACAAGGCCTGCTCATGTCATTCACCTTAGAAGCACTGTTAGACAGTCTGTAGGTATATAATCTCCATGGTGCACACAATAACAATGTAGCACTATAGTACAGAAAACTAGATAGGTATGGGTTCTAATCTCAATCCTGGCAACTGTGATTGTCTGTGTGTGTGTGTGTGTGTGTGTGTGTGTGTGTGTGTGTGTGTGTGTGTGTGTGTGTGTGTGTGTGTGTGTGTGTGTGTGTGTGTGTGTGTGTGTAAAACATATCCCGTGTGTGTGTGTGTGTGGGGGGGGGTGTCTGTGTGTGTGTGTTGGTTATGCCATTTTGAGTCCCATTCCACCCTGTTGATGCCCCCATTTCATTACTTTACAGGGCCTGATGATGTCATCCACTTTAGATCCACTGTTGGACACTTTCTACATATATAAGCTCTGTGGCACATGCGATAACTAGGTAGCACTATAGTACATAGAACTAGGTGGGGGTTTAAATCTCAATCCAGCCAACTGTAATACTGTATATTTGTGTGGGTGTGTTTGTGTGTGAAGCATATCTCCTGTGGCTGTCATGTGTGTTGGTTGTACCATTTTAAGGCCTGTTGACCCCCTCACCATGGTATTACTTTAAAGGGCCTGCTGATGTCATCCACCTTAGATGCACCATTTTAAAGTCTACAGGCCAGACCACTCATCTGTACAGATATATGCAGAATGTCCAGATGTTTGCAACATATATGTGGTCCGTGTCTAATAACAATGGGGTTTTATGTCATATCAGTGGCAAATCCATGAGAGTTGACATCAGAAATAGTGACAGACATGTCAGCTTCAGACATCATACCCTTCTGAAATCTCATGCTGATGCAAAACCTGTTAACCTATCACTTGTCCAGGTTTCTGAGAGCAATAATTGAGAAGTATTCCTGGGAGGTTTCTCCCACCATTCATGAAGGCATTCCCAAGTTTAATTGCTGTAAGAGGTTGTGAGTTATGTCCCTGGCATATAATGTCCATGGTGCATGCGATATGTACATAGCACTGTAGTACATACAAGTAGATAGGTAGGGGTTCTAATCTGAGTATTGCCGATTGTGTGGGTGTATGTGTTTCTGTATGCATGTCCCCTGTGGCTGTCTTGCCTGTGTGCATGCAATGGTTATACCATTTTGTGTGTCTGTTCCACCCCATTAACTCCCCCATTGCCAACCCACTCAGGGCCCCTAGAGATGCTATCCAACCTAGATGCACAGTTGAACATTTTATGACATGAAGGCACTGTGGTGCATGCAATAGTCATGTCGGTCTGTACTGTACATAAGATAGGTAGGTGTTCTAATCTGGAAAGTGTCAACTCTGTGTGCATGTGTGTTACAATACATGTCCCCATGCAGCAGTGTGTCTGTATTTGTGATGACTCTACCATGTTGAGGGCCTGTTAACCCCCACTGGCAATCCTAACAGCTCCTGAAATTGTCACCCACCTGAATAGTAGTGGCAGACACTGCAAAACTATAGTAGCTCTGTGGTGCTTGTGTTATGTATATAGCACTATCATATGTAAAACTAGGCAGGTAGAGATTCTACTGTCAACAATGGCAGGTCATGAGTGGGTGTGTTTGTGTGTATGTATGTATATATCCCCTTGCAGCAGTCTAATTATGTTATGGCCACCAGCATACCTCTCAACCCCTCACAAGCAGACATCTGGTTAAAGCCATACAGAAAAGTGAGGCAAAGGCCAAACATTGATCACAACCTTCACATACTGCTGTGACACACATGGAAAGTAGATACCAGAATAGGTTTTGCATTTGAATGCATTTTCCAAATGGTATGACTTGTGACATGAAAATATCCATCATTAATCTCTAATATTAGTCTTATGTGATTTTACAGCAATTTGCCAAAAAACCACAATGTTATGACAAACAGAAATAAAATATGTGGCAAACAGCAGGACATTCTGCAGAAATATGTAGAGGTGAGAGGTATGGCCACCATCTGTACCACCCTGCAGATTGCAGTCCATGTTTGGCAAGGTGTGACCTGTGACAACTCCTCAAACAATACAGAGGTCCCTAGAGTGTAGGACAACAAACATTTCATGAAGTTTTCTACTAATTGCATTGGGCAGTTACTGCACATCAGAATCATCTTAATGTCATGACATATAGCATAAGCTAAGGTAATGCCACACAAAAAACTGTCATATGAGCAAACCAAAGGACATCTTGTGTGTTGTACTTGCCGTCAATAGGGTATGTCCTGCCAACTGTCACCATACTACAAGACATGTCCCACAGTCCACATATGATAAGGTGTCAACAATTTGTGTTGCCTATGTGCATGCAATATGTAGATATGTGAAGGTCCTGTGACTATCTGCTGCCCCCAATGATCCACATGAATCTAGGCATGAATGCTAAATGCCATCACACACATATGTAGGTACTGCCTAAGGCTGTGTCAACTGTAATTAGTGTGCAGTCTGTCATTGAGCCACAAACTCCTGTAAACACACCACAATGGGTCATACAGTGGGTATGGAATGGTTCCAAGGTCCTGACCTGAAGCTTAAAGCAGACAATAGTGTCAGCAGACCATACAGGAAGAACATGGCCCCACTATTTCCCACATCAGCAGCAACCCCATAAACACACACACACTGTGATGACAGACCTAGGTACTCAGCATGCTAACAATGTTGCATTCAGGCAACAAGTAGTGGCAGTGGTCAGAAAAGGCTTGTATGTAGTTCACCACATAGGTAAAGGGACTGCATCCAGACAAAAGGTGGGCATTACCTCTAAATAGTCCTCAGTCAATACAATACATCAGCAGCATGGCTGGTCTGCTATGCACCTATGCAGACATCTGCAGAAACTGTAAAGACTATATTAATACACACATTCAATACATTTAGCATATTATGATAGATATACTACTGAACATATTTCATATGTATGTATTGGAATTTAGTTTCTTGTGAAATTAATTCCTTACACATAGTTAGATTTCATAACAGTATCACATATAAACATATATATCAGGATACATTTACATACATTACAGATTACACATATATATGTGTTTATATACTTACACTTTTATATTTATACATTGATTCTAATATTCACTAGTCCTGTTTTTCTAACCTGTGATATTATATAAATGGATGGTATTATTCATGTATTTTTTATGTAGTTTTTGTATGCATACAAAGCTTTTAAAGAGTTGGAAGGGTGAAATAAGAACAAAATATTTGTTTATGGTTCTCGTTGCTTTTTAGCCCCTTATGGGTTAAGTATGGCAAAGGTCTAATCATTATCATCATCATTTTTAGGGTTAAAACTAATTGTAATCCTATCTTAATTGAATAATTACCAATTTGCAAGCACTAGTATGTATAAATTGCAACTTTTTCCTGTTTGAATTAATTCTGAAGAGGTCTCCAGGTTGGAGACGAAAGCGCTCAATCCTTTGTATACTTTGATGTTTGGAATAAACTTTTCGTGACAATACTGCCGTGGAGTTGGGTGTATGGTTTTTGCACCATTGAATTTCCGGTTGTTCCACTTGCTGGGTTTTTGGTGTAAAGACTATGTTAATACTCACAAAGGTCATCCATGCCCCTCAACACTTGTGCCATGCAGACAGCCTCTAATCAGTACTGCCCCAGTGGTTATTGGTCAGGTTGTCCACAGGTGTCTGTCGCATGCTTAGATGGCAACGTTGTGATCAGCCGTTCAACAGCTGCCCCATATACAAGAGTATAACCCTGTGCACATTACCGGTATGACAGGCCTGAATCATATATGACACAACACAAAAAGCTGATGGAGAGACAGGTTTGTCAACCAGAGGCTGCCATGTCTCATGAATGCACTCCCCAAACATACCAAATACAGTACCATGCAGACCCTCTTCAACTGCTTCATGGTTGAGTGGATGGGAAATAAAAACAAACATTTCTCCCAGGATGCCAACATGTGTCCATCAATGCCATGGCCAACATGTGCTGATTGATGATTGTGTTGGGGGTGAAATAAGGGACCCAGGTCCAGTACTCTAGCAACCTCCTCTATAACTATGAACCTGTGATGCTAAGGAACACCCAGGTGACATGTATCAGGACTAGCTTGCTGTGTCAAGGGGTATGCATGCAAGGTTACGCTGTCTTTCCCATTGTCCCTCATACACTGTTCCACACATACCTTGGCAATGAAAAGGTGTCTGTGTTGCCACCCTGCCATCATGCGCTTCTGTAATGGCAGCAGCTCACCATGACTCACACATGCAGACACCTGGAACAGAAACAGAATAAGGTCTGTGAGACAACAGTCAGTCAGTCAGCAGTACTAACAGCAATAAAGCATCATGGCACAAAGGTACATACACTTTGATGTGCACACATGACAATTGGCAGCAGACAGCATCTTACAAAGCATAACACTACTACACTATAAAATGTCATTACCTGTACTAGATTCATCCTGTGAATCAGACACATATTAGCATGTCCCTGCACCGATGGTATGGATAACAGGGATGTGGCAAAGGTATCATCACATGCACAGGGTGTGGTGTGGGGTTGCCAAAGGCCTAGACTATGCCATGCAGTTGACATCGTGTGTGTGTGTGTGTCTGGAGGGGTGCTGGTCAGCTGGGCCATGGAGAGGAGTTGTGTGCATCTGTTGATGACATGCATGTGACAGTCATGTGTGAGTGTGTGCTTGCACACAGTCAAGCCATGTGCTAGCCATACATTAAGGTATTTTGAACAACTTTGGACCATACATGGTAGAATGTACAGTTCACCATCACTGGCCACAAAGATGGGAACTGGTTCTGCCAGGAGTGGCAATGACACCACCATGCCCAAGGCCAGATGTGGTACTACGTCCTGATGGTGACCAGTGTCTGCTGGCTCTGTGTCCCTCACGGGACCACCCCAGAACCATGTGCCCATGACTTGCCATGTTGTGGTGTGGACAGCACCCTCCCTTTGGTAGTGCAGGTGGTACTGCCACTAAGGGAGTGTGTGTGTGTACATCATCACATGGGCTCTCAGCTGATGTTGTTGCTGACCTACGTCCACGTGTCCAACTCCCTACTCCCACCACATGTTCAAGCACAGACATTGCATGGTTAAAGACTGACAATGTCTCACCCCACTGTCTATCCACTACATCAGCAAAATGACGTAAGGTATTACCCAATGCTGTGGAGGGTGTCATTCATTTTAGGCAGTGTTGCATCCATCTGGTGTACCATTCACAATGTGCCTGTGCCTCTATGATGGACCAGAACATGCATCAGTTGACACGTGCTGTAATACTTCTGACAGGGGCTGGATGGGCAGCAGTCATCCTTCAAGCACCCCTGTCAATCTGCCTGTGTGGGACCTCACCAGCTCTGTGGCTATGGCTAGTGTCTACAGTCTCAGATGCCATAGTTGCTGCACTACCATGTTTGATGCCATCACCCTCCAACTGCCCAATATCTGTGGCTGCTGGGGACTGGGTATGTGTGGGCATACTGTGTGTGTGCAGGGACATTAGGGGTGGAAGTGGGCTGTCAACTAATGGGACAGATTCAGCCCCCAACAACCCCACCTGTGCCTCACAATGGCCACCATCATCATCACTGTCTGATGAGACACTGACATCAGGTTGTGAGGGGGACACACTCCAACCCCCATGGTCACCTATGAAGAAAAGACAACATGACTACATTAATTCTTGCACTGTAATCTTTGATGATACACACACACACACACACACACACACACACACACACACACACACACACACACACACACACACACACACACACACACAGGTGAGGTGCCACAAAGATATTATACAGACCACGCCTTCTGACTAATGCCATGCACAACAATAGCAGCTATGTCCAGTGAATGTTGCTAGTACTATACACCTGTGAGATACATGAGAAGTTGGAGTATGTGATGGACCTCCACCTAATACACAGTGCACCCATGTACACAATAGTAATGCACCCCTGCATAGCACAGCAGCTACACCTATACCAAACTATGTGGGAATATGTTACAGCTCTTGCAAATATGCTACTGTGATTACCAATGTGATGCACTGCAATGAATCCCACCAAAAGTGAACATGGAACATATTGCAATATGGTTACACTTAGTTGTTTGTATGGCAAACTGGCAGCCCTTAACAAGCATAATGCATAGGTGACCCATAATATGACAGTTCACACTCACCAGCTACAGGTTGATGTTCCCCAGCCACACCAGAAGTACCTATGGAGTTGTGGGGGAGAGGTGTTGTCAGCACATGCACATATGGCAATGGTACAGAATAATATGTGCATTTATCAACATGTACAGTACAAGCTGTGATACTAACCAATTTACTAACATTCACAATATGTGTGCATTACAAAATCCCAACCACAGATGCAGATTGACCTGACATATGCATACAGGTATGCAGAGGCTGCCACTAGGAATGCTACATTATTAACATGATGACCACTGGAGGCTTACCTTGACACTCCGCAGCTGTGGACTCTGTGCCACCCACCTCCATGACATATGTACTGTTGTTTTCCTGTGAGCTGGTGGCTGATGCCAGGTTTGATAGGAACTCCTCTGTGGCTGAGATTGATGGTTGTGTAGCAGGCCCTCTACCTGTGTCAGCAAGGTCCTTAGCCACAGATGCATCCTTTTGCCATGCATGGTGTATGAGATCAGGGGCACTGTGTCAGAACTGTTCATAGCTCCTGTGCCGGTGGCCCACATTATTGACTGTTGCTACCAGTTCTGCCCACAGGGCAGCACGTTGTTGCAGGGTCGATATTAGAACACCGAACATTCAAAATGTCGAGTGTTCTAATATTGACCCATTTTCAGCGAACGCTGAAAATATCAAAGAAACAGAAAACCAAATGTTTTCCTAGGGAAATAATTTGGTTGTCCATTTCTGTTGCTTCAGTATTTTCAATGCTCTGGTGGAAAGTTATGGGTCGGGTTCAGGTAAGTGTGGAATTGTGTGGATGTGAGGGTTAGGGTGGGTTAGGTGAGTTAGGATTAGGGCGCAGGTCAGGTAAGTGTGCGATTGTGTGGAAGTGAGGGTTAGGTGAGTTAGGGTTAGGGCGCGGGTCAGGTAAGTGTGTGATTGTGTGGATGTGAAGGTTAGGGCGGGGTAGGTGAGTTAGGGTTAGGGCGTGGGTGAGGTGACTGTGCAATAGCAACAGACCTTAGGGTTAGGGTTTGGGTTAAGGTAAGTGGATAGTTAGTGGTGTATGTATAGTTTAGTGTAGGGTTAGGTGTAAGAGTTTAGGTGTATGTGTGTGGATTGCTATTTGTTTGGTGTGCTTGTGTTGTGTGTATGTGTTTTGGAACAGCAAATTTTTTCCCTAGGAAAGAATTTGCTGTTCTGAGTGTTCGATGTTTTGAATTTTTGATTGATATTGTTCGATATTAGAACAGTTGACATTTTGAATGTTCAGTGTTCTAATATAGACCCTTGTTGCAGGCTTTGTGGCTCTTTCCCAACAGTACCTATTGATGGAGTCTCAGGGCATCAAGGATTGCAGCGGTCTCAGCCTCTGAGAAGGGGGGGTTGCATATTCTGTACATCCTACCTGAAAGACATGAACAGAGGAACACATCACAGGGCTGCATACATTGCTCACCATTATGTACAGACCCTGTACTTACACTACTGCCAGCACTATCCACCGCCATCTACCAGCACAATATGTCTGTGGGTATCAGCAACATACTGCCATTACAGCATGCATTGCCCCTGGTCCTAATGTTTCATGCTACTTGCTGCATGTGCTATGAGGTGTTGCACTGCATGTAGCTGTTGCACATATTACTGCTTGGTCATAGGCTGCCTACATGGCCTGCTGTGGTGTCAGCCTCCTACTGCATTAGTAGTCACCTGGTCTGTAGGCCCACCCCTCAGGTCTCCCTAGCCTTCCTCTGTCAGATTCTGGAATATATGGCTGGACAATGTCCTACAGTTTCCCCAGCCAGTGCCGTGTGCTTCATATTGGTGTCCTAGCACCATATAGCACCTGCCTCATGTACATGTATGGGCAGCCATCTACAAACACCACCAAGGAACACAACGTGTGAGAGTTGGAATGACAGTAGGAACCTGCAGTCCATGCTCTCCGCCTGTCAATGCTACATATCTGTCCCCAAACAGGCTGTCAACACAATCTAGACACCTCACACCATAACACACACAAACATCTGGAGTGGTCCTCAACATACACATCCAAAAACAAAGGGGATCTCTGAGGCAACAACACACATGAATGCCACAGCCGTAAACTGCACATAACACACATGGCCACACACCTGTGTCCCAGCCACACAGACATCAGCCCATGTCAAACATGTTAGACACACTGGTGTGCCTCGGACCTGGCTGTGTATGTGGATGGTCACAGTTACTTTTGTGTCAGGTGACAGACTCCACCATACTGCATACACACTGCTGTCTCTCATCAACAGGTGCTGTCATGGGTCTGGCACAGTGCATGTCGGTGTGCCTGACCTGACATGTACATCCCTGGACTATATGCAGTTAGACATGACTGTGCACACAGGTTGTGTGTCCCAGGCAGGTATGTCTGTAGCCTTATGCAGCATTATTCTGTCACTTAGACAGATGCCGCAATACAATCAGGGAAGGATTGCCCTTAACATGTCCACATTTCTCCTGTGATATTCCAGGGGTTCCAGTACCTCTGAGTCGGGGGTGATGTGTTAAATAGACCATGATTCTCTGTAAGAGGTAGCGTCCATCTGTCTTCACAGGTCTTCATGCATCTGGCAGTGGTTCCTGCCAGCTCCATAGTGACTCCATGAGTAACACTGGTGAAGTTATCACTATCAACGTACAAGTGTCAGTGCAGCACACATTGCAGACCATGTTGCTAAATGCTAGAGGTGTAGATATGACTTTGCTCTCATTGCAAGCATTCCTAACACTGGGAACTGCAGAAGTCTGTGCAGTCACACAGACCATGGTCATTGCAGAGAGCACCCCAGCCTTACATGGTCAACCATCCTATCATACATACAGAAGCCAAAGTGTAGCCAGTAATACCATGGGACATTGGGTTTCTATATATAAATGAGACACACACACACCTCCATGCTGTATAGGCAGTAAGATGCACAGGGACACTGCAGGGGCAGTTTACCATTGCCAGCACAAACCTATTCAATTCACGGCTAGCTACTGGCCACCACATATGACCAGGAAGCCCATTCTGCCTACAGTATATGGACCTCATCAACTGTACTTGGAGTTGGGTCTGTACCCTGATTGTGGGTCAGTTGAATGACCTTAACATACATTGTAAGATGTATGCATGCCAGCACAGAAATGGCCAGTAAGCCATCATCAGTAGATGTAGGAACACCTTGGTGTGGCCAGAGACTACCCCCACATGAGGTGAAGGTGTATTGCACTTGACATTACACAACAGGGGTTAAAAATGCCACACCTCTACAGTGTCATCCTCCATGACAATAGCAACTGTCATGCAGTCATGTTTACAGTCATTTCCCACAATACCCATCCACCTAGGGCAGCCATATATACAACTCCAACATGAAATACATCCACAGGCCCCCACACCATCATCAAGGACTGACATCAATTTACACACATACACACAAGTGTTATATGTGCATTTGTACAGATACATGTAGTCAGGTATACCCAACAGGCCTACATCATCCTCTGGTAGGATATGTACACCTGTCTGGTGGACATGTGCAATACATACTGTCCAATACAGGGAAGACATACCGGTGTCCGAGATGAAGTAGGGGCAGGTGCCCATTTTGGAGCACTGTCTCCTTAGCATGTACATGAGAATGGGATCTGTCATGTAAATCTGCACTACAAACACAGAGCCTACATTGTCTACATCCACTACACACAGTCATCTCCCCTACTGCACATATGTCTGCAACTGCAAAGGAAGCAGCTGCAGCTGCTCCCTTGTGGTGCTCAGGGACACCAGCTATACTACTGCTGTTGGTATTGCATACCGGATGCCTGACAGTGCAGGCTGCACCTTCTGTGTTCCCTATGAGTACATCAGGATGTCCACAGTATGGCTCCTGTCTCCTATATGTGGGGAACAGGTCACCACTGCAATGTGACCGTCATGGTATACATCTGCCATGGGTGCCTATCACATCACAGGATGCATCCTACATGACCCCAAGCATAACCTTGCAACACCATAAGAAGCCATATTCAAAGGAGGACTAACTACTGCCTTTGTCCCATCCATTTAATTTAGACTAAAGTGGGTCGTCCCCCACTCAGTCACATGATACACACACCAGTCTAACTAAGCCATTCTTCAAGGCCATAGCACAGTTTCAAGTGAACCCCATTAACAAGGACATGTGTGACCTGGACACACTCCATTACACACACTTAGGCTTTGTCAAAGAAGGTTTCATGTCTGCTACATTCAGATGACCTCAATGCACAGTCACCAAAACCATGTACTGGGGATGACACTGCAAAATGCCTACCTTGAGCTGGACAAACTATGTGCAGTATGGCCCATGTAGTCATCATAGATATAACATTGCTAAGTATGCATCACACCATATGTTACCATAGGGGTAGCACACCAGTGCACTGACACAATCCACCTATTCCACATAGGGAAATGCACCTCATGCATTTCACCAATAAGTAGGTGTGTAACCTGCTGTTCCATGTTTGGGCCTCTGTTATGTGTGATGTACACATCTGAGGTGCATGTAACAGCCATTAACCTATGTCCGACCATGTCTGTGGACAACTGCATGCTGTGTGCCGTTACCGGATTCCCTACTGATGTGGACATCTGCCTAGGAGGGTCTCACACAGATACATGACCATTGCCAGATGCATGGTCTCAGGCCACATAACAGGACATGCAGTGTGAACCCTTATGGGGAGAGTGATGTCACCGCATATTATGACAGTACAAACAACATTCTAGGCACGCAATCAGTTGTGAGTGCACTGTGGACACAAGTCTTTGGCAACATGACATGTCAAGACAATGATGCTTCCATTGTAAGATAAAACTTCTACATGGCCAATGTCATACATAAGGGTATGTCATTACAGGGCATGGGGTATAAACATCCCTGCATTCCCCCCCAATGAGGACCCTTAATGTTTATAATTCACTGTTCATCATTCGCATCACACAGCACGTGCAGCAGCTGGGAACATCCCAGAGGTTCCCCAATAGGGAACACCAGGGGATCACACATGTAACTCACAGCGATAGGCCATAAGGCCAAACTTCTACTCAGTTTCATACATAATCCTCATGAGTGACCTCAGTGTGGCATGCAAGGCACTCATGGACCCCACATTGCTGGGACTGCTGCAAAGTGCAAGTCATGCTCCACGCTGTTACACACACACACACACACACACTCAACCTGGTGTGTGACATGGAGTGGCCTTGTTGGCAGCTCAGATGTGTGTCCCCCACAATCAGCCTGCGAAGGAATGGCCACCCTGTCCACATCAAGCAGTGTAGCCTAGATAACTGGATGGTTAACTACACATACACCTTTGGGATACAGCCTGTGTCTCTGTTGGAAGCGGGCATTGGGTGCTGCCTTGCATACACATGGGCTAACATCTGGCCTCTGCATGTGGCTGCTCAGGGCCCATAGCCTAGTAATGTGATATGGCACCTTGAGTAGCAGATATGGCCTGAGTGGTGTGAAATACTGTGTTGGTATGTGTCCACACCCATCACTGTCATCGACTGCTTGGTGTCCCCTATGGGCAGAATGTTAGCATCATGTCATCCAGCCTACATCTAAAAAGTAGGTGAGTGGTACTACAAGTGCATGTGGACATTCCAGCAACATCTATGCTACACAATAACTGACAGCAGTGTATGTGGTGTAATGTGTCCTCCTCGTAGCTGTCTGACATCTGCAGTACCTGGATGGTTGCAGAATGTGTCATGTGCCTCATAGATGTAGACCCCCTGTCACACAAATGTGTATTTCCAGAAACCAGTTGGACAATACATGACAGTTGTCCCCAGAGTGTGGGGAATGTGTCTGTGACATGGCAGACCCCTGGGAACACAGTAATGGTACAAATATCTGGTACTGTATGTGTTCCCTTACACTGTATGCTCTTTTTTAATTTTGCCAAGTCTTTAGGGTTTCTAATACCATGATGGGAATGGACCCCATACCTAAGTCAAAGTACGATTAAAGTTCATGGAATTAACATTGTTTCGATCATTGATGTCAGACAAACGTGCTCTTCGGAGAACCCGTAATGTGCCCAGTAATGACTCCTTCTGCAATTCGTATGGAGTTACACGGACTAGTAACATATCTAAATATGATTGTAGATTCTTTTTTATAAGACACATTGCTCCTACTACTATTTGAACTGTCTGGGTATCTTTCCTACACATTGGTCTCATTTCTGCCTGCAGAACCTGATATTTTATGACTTTGTGTCTCTCTGTACGCAAGACACTGTAGTCACTGGGTGTGGTGATTTCAATAATTATTGCTACTCTTGTCTTTTTTTCTTGAACCACTACATCCAGTTTTCTAGCATCTATCTTTTGAACTGTTGGTAATGGGTGGTCCAAGATATTTTATGGCTCATGTTTCCAGTGTTTTTCAGCAACTTCAATAACATAATGTTTGCACAATCCCCAGTGCAACAAACTTGCCACATTATCATGCCTTCCAGTATACAATCCTTCTATCATTAGTATGTCACAACCTGTAGCAAGGTGTGCAACTGTTTCCAATTCAGTTTTACAAAACCTACATTTGTCTTTTTCTCCCACATGTTCAATGGACTTTGTAAACCAACATGTATGTAGCCCACTATCTTGGGCTGCCAATATACACCTTTCATCTCTTGGTTTGAATTCGCCTCTCCTTAACCATTCCTGCATTCATTCCTGATCAACGTGAGGTTCTTCCAGAAGTTTTCTATACTTGCAACTATATTTTTTCCATATTTCTTGCCTTCTCATCTGTCCTTCATCTTATATTCTTTCTTTTGTTTTTTTAGCACATTCAGTTGCTGCCTGATTTTTATCAACTTCTGCTTTGATTTCCATTCCTGCTTGACGCCAATATGCTTCTGCTAAATTAAGCAGAGAAGTCATCTTAGATTTATTCCCCTCATGTTTCAAAACTTTCACTATGTTTGGGTCTTGTGAGGTCAGCTGATATGTGTGGAGTCCCATGATTGCAGATCTATACATGTAATCACTTTTAAGGAGGCCCATCCCTCCTTCAGAATGGGGAATGTATAATCTTCATATGCAGTGATTTTTATAAATCATTTGGTGAGCATGAAGCATCCTTCTTGATTTCCTATCTAATCTATCCACCACATTTTGGGGCCAGTCAATCACTCTAAAACTGTAAGTTAGGACAGGAAGAGCAAACTGGTTTATAGTTTGAATCTTGTTCCTAGATGTCAGAGCTGTTTACAGGATTAATTTAAGTCTTCCGAAATATCCCTAAGTTTTATTCGCATTTGTTTGTGTTTTATTGTTGATTCTTCATCAATTCCGAAGTATTTATACAGTCCCTCTTGCTCAAGTTCTTTTATATCACATTCTTGTCCCAAACTGCTCTTTTCCTAATGTTGCAGTTTTCCTGCTTTAAAGGTTTCTTTTGCAAATTTATCAAGCTCAAATGACATTCTTATATCATCTAAAAAAGTTTTGACAACTTGCAGTTGTCCTTTCAGTTCCTCATCTGAAGAGCTATACAGTTTTAAATCACTGACGAAGAGAAGATGAGAAGTCTTTGCACGTTGTTGTTTTCTAAAAGCCAAATTACAGCCATGGCCTAGGCTAAGTAGACACCGTAATAGATTGAGGGCAAGGCAGAACAGCACCGGTGACAGAGAGTCACCCTGGAATATCCTCCTTTGAATTTTTATCCCTGGGATAATAATTTGTCCTTTATCATGGCTTAATTGCAAAGTGGTCTGCCACTGTTTCATAGTCACTGTAATGTAGTTGATCAGTGTAGGGTATTATCTTATACATTTTTAAGCACTCTTTTATCCATGAATGTGGGATACTATCAAATGCTTTTTTGTAGTCAATCCATGCCATACTTAGAGTCTTCCCCTTTTTACAGTTCTCCACTATGACTTTATTTAACAACAAATGATCCTTTGTTCCATATGCTTCCTTTTATTGCCCTTTTGTTCTACTGTCATAATTGAGTTTTCTTCTAAATGACTATAAACTCTGTCAGCATCAATTCCCATGTATAGTTAATACGTTGTCAGAAGGCAAGTTATAGGTCTATAATTTTTAGGGTAGCTTGCAGATTCATTCTTAAGTAGGAGCATTGTTTTTCCTGTTGTTAACCAGGTTGGTGTCTGTTCTGGGTGTGCATATAAATAATTCTTACTCATGGCTAAATCTTCATGCAAAGATGTTAATACTTTCCCCCAAAAATTAGGTACTGCATCTCGGTCTGGGGTTTTCCAATTAGAGGCTTTTCTTAACTTTGTTAAAATCTCTCTGGCTGTTACTTCATCCCATTTCATATCCTATACCTTTGAACCTCTTATTCTTTCTTTAACTTCTAACCATTTAGCATCTTTGTTATGTTCCACAGGATCTTCATAGATACTTCTACAAAATGTATCTATTTCTTCTTTTTTTGGAGGTCTTTCAATTCATTTTACCTTATTTCCCAATTCTCTATAAAACTTTTTTGGATAATCAATAAACTGCTTATTTTGTACTTTTCCTTTATATTTATTTTCTTATCTTCTAAGTCTTTCCATCTGTGCTGACATTTTTAGTTTGTTATTTGCAACGGTGCATGATAGATCCTGGGCTGATCTGATACCGCGCATTGCTTTTATTACATCTATTTTTCTTAGTATTTTTGTTGATCTATTCCCTCTTCTATAATCTCCTAACAGTGCTCAATATGCATGCACTGATGCTGATCCAGAGCAAGTGTCCCACCACTACTATAACTTGCTGTCCTGCTGCAGGGGGTCACCGGGTATGCTAGCCATAGGTGTCAGATGATGAGATACGGGTGTGGAGTACACAGTGACCTAGCCAGAGTACCTCATTAATGGTGAGGGACACCTTTACAATCTTTGAACTAAGCCTGTATGACATTCACAGAGTGAGAGGGGCTCACTGACAGTGCATGATGTCATATGCCGCCTGTATCTACCAATTCTTACTGTTGGTATTGTACAATAGACAACAAACTTAGCAGTCATATGTGAGCTGACCATTGCTGGGGTGATTCAGGGGTCAGAGCTGTGATCTATGTCATTGCAGACAGAGCCGTATGGGATGGCCATAGGTGCTGGACAGCAGACTAACAGCAACATGTCAGTCCAGGCAATGTTGTTGAGACCTACAGTTTAAATTCTTATTTCCCATGACTGCATCCCCCATCTGTATTCCATTACATGCTTCATTCAATGACATACCTGGTATAATGCTGTACTCCTTTGAGTAAAGAAATCCAGTTGTAGTATCCTAGTGAATCGCAGTCTGTCTTCATGAAAAAGGTTCAGACCTGTTTACCATAGGCAGCAGCTTGGCTTTTGTAGGTACTGCTCACGAAAAGGTGATTGCCTGTACACCAGTCTGTGACTCCCACTTGCTAATTGCATCCAGAATAGCTGGGTTGCCTTTCCATTAGCCAATGGCATGACTACACAGTGCTATAATTAAAGCCTTCATGTAGGCCTTGCCCCTTTTCCTGGCCTGTGAGGAGGACATTATGGTGGTGTGGAGACAGAGCTTTACAGACAGTTGATAGAAATATTGTCCACTGTTTGGATTGATGTGTTATGTTGACAGGTTTGCATGCTATGTGTTGCCATTGTTAACAGACTTTCAGAATCTGTAGCAGTGTACTGTTGAGCAATGTGTGTTGCCTTCAGTAAGAAGACAGGCATATGTGAGTGTTATAGATCCTTACTATCTGAATGTGCATGCTGCTACAGTTGATGCTGGTCTATCAGCTGTGTATATTTGTAGGGGGAGACTGTGACACAAGTCCTTTGCACATGAGCACCCTCCCCAACTCTTGATGTATGTGTGTTATGTGGATATTCTGTTCTAGGTGTGTGGGAGGTATAATAGGTCTATAGCAGGTAGCTGGACATACTGCTGCATGTGTAGCAGGCCACAGCTGCTGCAATCTGGGCAGGAGTCAGACTAGGGATTGTGAAGGCATAGGGGGACAGCAAGCTGTTACTGTCAGTGAGGGAGCGGTATCAGCTGTTGTGTCACAACATGGCCTGGCTGAGAGTACCCATAACAGTCCAGGTGAAGCATGTGCCTCTGATACATATGTTACATAATAGTGCCATCCAGAGAGTGTTAGACAACATTTAGAACACATATTCATAATTGGGAAATGTGTTTCCATCCTGCATGACTTTAATGTGCTACTGTGGGTGGCAGTGAAAGCGGTGGGTGCAAGCAGTTTTGCTGGACATTGCATGGCTCAGTTATTCCTATGTTTTATTGACATACATGTAGTTGTTGTGCCACAGACTGTGCTGTGGGCCAGGACTGTGGGTGTCCAGATGTGACACATACTCAGAATGTAACAGATAGATGATATAGAATATATTAATAGCATATATTATATATTCATAATAATATATTATATAAATTGTGATAATATATTATCATATTATATTATGATAATATATACTATATGTTATATTACTAATAAGGTATTATAGCATGTCAGGTGTATTTGTAAGACATGTGCATGCATACAGTGTGTTACACATGATTGGCATGGACATGTGTGTTTAGATGGGTATGACGTGTGACACCAAGCTGTCTGTCATGGTTTGTAACCCCAACCTGCATTGCATTGCCAGTATGTCAGCACACAGAATAGGTTTTATGGCAACCCTGCCATATGTATGGGGAACAACTGTGGTCATTCAGCAATGGTCTGTGCATTTGTCAGCTCTACCTGATGTTGTAGGCCTCCCGTACATCTAGCAACATTTATTTGTCTGTGTACTGGTTTGTTGTCTGCATCAGAGGCCCAAGTTAGGGTTACCACCTTTTCAAATTGCCAAAGTGGACATTTTTGGTAAAAACATCAGATTTCACAGGGCAAAACATACCCATGGCCAATACAAAGGACGAAACCTAATTTTTTTGCCTACGTTACAGCTTATTCTTGTAGCATTTTAGTTGCTTATTCTGTTTCTTATAATATTAAGTTTTTCAAATACAGAATAACTGTCTTATGCAACTATTACATAACATATAGGAAATATGTTTGTCCTAACATCTCAGGACATTTGCCATTGTTTCTATTTCTTTGCAGAACACAACTGCCCAAAGTAGGTCAGGTGGTTACCCTAGCCCGAGTACACTGTGATTTGTCCCAGTATATGTACAGGAGAAGTGTGTCACTGGCAATCAGGATATGTTTGTAAAAATACTACTTGATCTCAAGCTCTGTTGGCCTACTGGTGTAATGCACTATATTGTAGTTCACAAGGTCCTGGGTGGAATACTTAGCAGTGTTTTTTTCCCCTAATGTTACATGACTGTACTGCATGTTATATTTACAAAAGCAGTAGTAATTCCCCACAGCTGACCTGGTGTAGTGGTGCATTCCTCTGAGTATAGTGCACAGGCTCCTGGATTCGAGACTTGGCAGTGATGTCTTTTTTTCCCTAATGTTACATGAGTGTAATGCATGATATATTTACAAAAGCATTAGTAATTCCCCACAGCTGATTTGGCTTAGTGGTGCATTGTTCTGACTCTAGTACACAGGGTCCTGGGTTCGAAACTTCGAGGGCTGGTTATTTTGTTGTTGGGTAGAACAGTGGCTGAATGAGACAGAGTGATTAAAGCAGTTTTAAGTGGTTTTGCGTGATGCCAAGCGGCACTTAGGTCCCCTTAGCTTCACTTAGCGGTGCTTATTCCTGCTTAAACTTGCGCTATTTCCAAAAAAAGAAAAGAAAAAAGGGGTGATAGGAAAGTGGTGAAATGGTGGCAATCAGGGGGAAAAACATTATGAAAGCAGCTAGGGATGTGCAGGACAGGTGTAGGAAAGGACCATAGTTCTCCATTTCTTCTGCAGCAACAGCTGTGTATGATGTGAAAAATTTGGAATTTAGAGCCTCACACCCCATAGGGAGGGTGTGGATGACATCAATTTGGGAGTAATTCATGGAGAAATTGATTAACGTCAGTGTACATGGGGGTGAAATGGAGAGCTATGTATGTGACAAGATTTTTGGAGGGGACAGATGCCCACCCCCTTTTTTCTTTTTTAAAGGTGAGAGTGGGATGTTGGGGAAGGGTTGTAGATATGTTTGGGGAGGTAAGTGGGTAGGAGAGGTTGCTTTTGCAGACAGACAAGACTGCAGACAGGGGTGGTGTACAACACATGAAGAGGGTAAACACCTTGGACGGGAGGGTGGTTGGGAATCAAAGGACCACGTTCCCCCACATGGAAACATTGGGACTGAGGTACCCACCTATGGCCAGTCACCACTACCCCTTCACAGCCCCGAAGGTGGCTGTGCTGGGGGCTGGACAATGGGGCCAGCCTGCCCATTGAGGTGCACCAGTCTGCCCTCAATCTGTGACAGGCAGTTATCCAAATCCCACTGGATGACCCTGCACATCATGCCTTTGAACTGGTGAAAGGGTCCCCTCTGCGCCAACACCCGGGGGGGGATGGTCCCCATCCCCTGAGGTGGTTCCACCCAAGGGTGGCGCATGATCAGTGGAAGTGGCCAATCTAGGATGGGTCCCAGATGTGCTGGGACCCAGTGCCGTGGCCAGATGAGGCAGGACAGGTAGATCTGCTGGGATCTGATACCCAAACATGCTATGGTGTTGAGGTTTGTCAAAGTGTACTGGTTAAGTAAATAAGACAGTCCAAGAGCTTCAAGTAGAACCACAAACCACAATATAAAAAGTAGAAACAAACATTTATTGAGCCTTTGATTAAGGACTTTCATCTGGTTATATCCTAAGACGTCATCAGAATCAATTTATTAAGCAATTAACTCAATTTAAATAACTCCATAATACAATGATCTGACCCTCTCTACCCAATCAAAAATCATATGTAATATATTTTTAAAAAATGCTTCAAAAAATGAATAAAATATAAAAGGCACGCAACACATCATGATATAATAGAATAAAAATAAAATAAAATAAATCCCATTGTGTCATTAACAACTGAAACCAAGAATGGTAAACCTAAATAACATATGACCTGATCTTTAAAATACTATTAATATTTAATTCATCACTACCCCCTGGAAATATATGAGCCTGTAATTTGATCTGCCATATAAGCTCTTTTGTTTCTAGTAAATCTGACCAAGGGCCTCCCCTAGGATCTTTATATACACTACTTCTACACCACAGAATATAAATTGATGTCCTGGATGTTGGTCAACATGTTTGGCCAAGGCATTGTTAGATCTAACATATCTAATTGGTGTTCATAAATATGATCTCCGGAATGTCTTTGGGTTTTGCCCACATGAAAACTGGAGCAGTGTTGACATTGGGCTACATATATTATGCCTCTAGTGTTAAAATTACAGTAAAAAGTGGGCTTAATCGACAAACCATTGATCAAAAAGGTATCGCTAATGCATATGTGGACACACTGGGAACATGACCCACATTTGAATGTTCAATTCCTTCTAGAACTCTTATAGATATAGGAAATCTCTCCATGTCCCAGGTAATTTTTTTATGGCTTTAGCTTTTCTATAAACTACATGGGGTTCCTTCCTAATATGGTCCAAAATACCATCAAAGCAAGAAAAAATATCCAAATTCTTTTTCAAAATATTTACCAAATCTAGATGTTCAATGGAATATGTGGTGATAAATGCTTGGTTGACATCAGACTGGTTGATTGTATTTCCACCAATAACATCAACAGGCTCAATAAACATTTGTTTCTACTTTTTATACCATGGTGGTTCTACTTGGACCTCCTGGACTGTCTTATTTACTTGGCTGATCGGTTTTTGATTCCTGGAAAGTGTATTGGTTAATCATAAATGAAACATTTCAACATTAATTATAACAGCATGCATGGGTGTTCCAATTAACCCAGAACAATAGAATTGAAAAAAAACTTGCATAGCAAACTTAACACATGCATAAATGGAATAACAGCCATTATTATAACAGCATGCCAGCAACAGGCCATCAACAGTGGGATTTGAACAAGGTATGTTAGAATGCAACCATTGAAATATATGAACAGTAATACAACACAAGTCCCAACATTAGGTTTTAAGAACATACCCATAGTATATGACTAATAATTAGTGATGCAGATAAGGGGTGGGGAGAGAGAAAAACAGCCCATTACCAACTGTATAGGCTATATTTTTCCCAACAGTACTGCTCAATACTCTAGAGGTCTATCCTCACTTTACATCTACCTGAGGCCTATAGCTACTGTAGCACATACATACTTATTAAGCTGTTGATCTGGAATGGTATGGGACAAGCTGTGACAACTCTAGGTACATGACTAGAGGGGACTCGTACATGTCAGGGTTACATATATGACTAACAAAGTGTAACCTTCACTGATGTTGTCTGAGTCTGCTACTGGCATACTTCTACTGGATTTAAATCTGTGTACAAGGTTATTGGCAACAGTGATCACTAGCCATGCCAGCGTGACACCTGAGAGACATGTATCAGGAAGAGTGCATGGTGTATATACCTATCCTGCTGTCATTTGTAGGCATGGGGTTGGAAACTGGAACATTTGTACAGATTTTATTAGTATACTCTTCATACAGCTAATACAAATATTTCTTTACCTGTAAGCCCTGTGGAGAAAATATCTGTTAACACTACCTGCCCATTTCTATAAATACTCAGGATTACTTGTGTGTAACTATAAACACATCTTAGTACCAGTCCCTGGATTCAAACTGTGTTCTGTGTGGGCAAAAATGAAAAACATATATATTTCTTATCACACTGAGATACTGGGGCACTGCTTTCTGCTGCTTGACTGATTTGTGCCTAAAACTCACTTGGTTACAAAGTCTGACTTTGTAATATAAGTGGAGTGTCACAGAAGACTGTAGTGACAGTTGAACATACATACCTAAAAGTCATGCATGATAGATAATTAGTGAACTATGTACTGATACTTTGAATGCAGGTGTACACATTTAAACCCTAGTGGATGTGATTATGCATGATCTGTACAGACCATAGCAGGGTGAAAGGTTGCATACCCAACCCATACACAATTGCACATCATATATTTGGAGTCTCCACCTATTACAGTCTCATACTTGCCTGTATCAGCATAACTACATTCAGGACTACATATAGCTGAAATGCAAAGGTTAACACAAGACAATGCTGTGGGGAACACAGTATAATATATTACACATTACTATTCAAGGTTCAGATCTTAGTGCAAAACATATATCAAATTTCATTGTATCTTGTTTTACAGCTCCAGATCTACAGTTTGGCATAACAGCTGGTTATGAGACAACCATCAGTCATTTCATGCTCTCATAGCCATATCTGCTGTGTAGCACCTGTGCACTTATATTTCTTCAACAATAGACCAGATTAAACACAACAGTTTGTGGGAATAAGTTTTATTGAGGGTGACATGACACAGTGGTTTATTACATTCAAAATTCTAAATACAGTTGTACTGCATATCCTGTAGATGATGAGAGAATGTCAATTATTACCTTCACAGTAGCAATCACAGTGTACTTTATTACCAGATTAATTTCTACATAGTATTACTACAGTATTGGCTTTCTTTCATCAATAGTGGCTTGTTTGCTGCCTTCATCTGTATTACACAGTAGCTGGCATTAGTCACTTATATCAATGTTGGTCTAACAACACATTTATTCAGTACACTCAGAACATACTATACCTAATGGCAGTAAACAATTACACTTTCTTATGTATTGTACTATATATTGCAAGTTAGATCTGTACTCACCACACTGTTGGTGCAGCTTCACCAGTCATCTGGCATGGGCCTCAATGTTACAAGCCCTCTCCTCTGCAGCTGTGGGGGGAAACACACCATTATGCATACTTGTCTATCAAATATTCATACTACAATCTGATAAATCAGCAGTTGATATACTTACAGACTTCTGGGGCATTCCGGGCTTGAGCATCTTGGATCCATTGGGCCAAGAGTGTCCCCCTCCCCATTTCAGGTCATCATAATGATGACAGACCTTTTCACCAGTGCAGGAGATGCCATTGGTATTGGTGAGCTCACATGCCAGACAGTCCCAAGCCTCAGACTTTTATTCTGAGCCCTGGTACTGGCCCTGCAGCTGTCTGTCATCAAAGTTCTTAACAAGGAGCCCAGCCATGACCCTGGACTCTAACCTGCCCCAGGGCTGTGCCTGAAAGCACTCTCCCTGTCCAGCACCTGCTAAAGTTTCTGCATGGATCAAACTCTAATAGTCTGCCTATATTCCCACCCTTTGCCACCACTGGACCATTTTTAAAAATGCTAAGCACAGCTCAGCAGTGCTCAAACCCACTAAGCTGAGTTGAGCAGTGCTTAATTTGGTAAATGCTTGGCAGTGCGATGCACAAATCCACTTTGGCTGAGGACTGCTTAGAAGGGGACTGTTTAGAAATGCTCAAACTGGCTAAGCATTGCTAAGTATTGCTTAGACAGGTCCTGTTTAAGCATTGCTTAGCAGTGCTTAGCAGAACTGAGCTAAGGGCAAACAAAAAATTTCATTAAAAAAATAAACATTAGATATCAATTACTCATTACTGATATATTATTATTAAGTTTATGTATTTTACTTTTCATGACCTCCCCTATGAGCTTTCATTACGTTACCTTGGGGTGTGACTGTATTGTATTGGACACTTGTGTTTAAATGGTGGTTTTCACCTCATATCTCCACTGACACTGGGATTCTGGATCAGCTACACTACCCTGTTTAACAAATATCAATAACTACATTAATAAATAAAATAAAAATGAATATAAAAAGGCTTTCCCATATAAAAGCCGAATGGTCTGTTTGGGTATTCGAACCGTGGACCTACTGCAAACAAAACTGTGAATCTAACCACTCAGCTAACTTGGCTGTGAAGATTTCAGCTATACATTTCTATATAGCTTCTCGATACGTTTAAGCACTGCTGAGCAAAGTGCTGCGGAAACCCACTCAGCTTCGCTTAAACTTTGAATAAAAAGAAAAAAAATAACCATTAATTAAAACGTAAACATTAGACTTCAAATTATTAAACAAGTGTCCGAGGACACCTTATTTATTGTTTTAGTGCTATGCAGCACTTTCAAACTGCAGGGAGTGTGTTACAGATACTGTAACATACCTCCTACAAGACATTACACTTCACATTATTAAATAAGTGTCCCAGGACACTTACTTTATTGTTTTAGTGCCATACAACATTTTGAGAGTGCAGGGGGTGTACACATCCCCCACATGACATTAGACTTCACATTCTTAATAAGTGTCTGATGACACTTTGTTTTAGTGCTATACAGCACTTTCACAATGCAGGGGGTGTGTTACGGATACTGTAACACCCCCCTACATTACACTACACTTCACATTCTTAAATAAGTGGCCACATACACTTTCTTTATTGTGAAAGTGCCGTACGGCCCTTTGAGAGTGCAGGGGACATGTTACTGATCTGCAAACATTGTAACACACCCCTAGCACTCATTCAGAATCCGTGTATACAGCTCCCCCTCAGTATTGCACCTTGATTAATATTAAAGGTTCACTGCTGAGAGGGAGATGCAGACACAGACACCATTCACTCCGTGTAGGAATAACACTATTCCTACACAGAGTTTATTAAATCCGGGGGCTTGTTTTTACATACAAAAATGTATAACATTGAAACTGTACATTTTAAAATGAACATAAATGTATGTATACATTCAATAGTAATGACGATCTACACCATTCCGTGTAAATTATTAAATCAAACACTTTCTCTTTAACTGTTAAAAATCGAATGCTCACATTATAAATCTTACATACCGAATCTTGAATCACCATATTGCAACCTATAATAAAATAAAATAAGTAATAGGTGAATAGCCAACTTCTAGATATAAGAACAAGAAATCTATAAAAAGAATACTTTGTCAGAATAGAGAACATCCACATCAAGATATGATTTTAATGCCAAAAAATACCAAACAGTGTGATTAATGTATTTATTTAATTAGTTTATAGATACCAGTGGTCAATTCTTAAAAAAAAAAGCCAGACTATACTTGCAAAACAGTATGCTCTGGTATTTGTCCTAGAGTTATTGAAACAAATAAATCAATGCATTTTTGGTGTGAAGAAGTGGGTGATTAACCCGTGAAAACACTCACCATATTATTCATAGGAAGGTTCATAGGTAGGTACTAGGCTATTGGCCCTAGAGCCTATATAAGCTTGGCCAAAAAGGTACTATGGCTTTCACCACCTAAGAAAATTATTTTCCTGTGCTCCTGTCGAGCAGAGCCATAGATGTGATCCCTGGGGTAAATTTCCTATTTCCCATCCAATCATATAGGTTCATAGGTAGGTACTAGGCTATTAGCCCTAGGGAAATATGTTACCACCATGCATTTCACTGCCAAGTCTTCAACCCAGGACCCTGTGCACTACAGTCAGAGCAACATACCACTAAGCCAAATCAGCAGTTTTTTTTTTTTTTTTTACATAGTTACTCTGGCCATGTTTCAGTTAGTTTATTTGTTTTGTGTTTTAAAAATAAAGTACTTTTAAGTGCTGTAACATATTCATCATGATAGCATTGTAAGTGCAGACCTCTATTCCTGTGGCTTGGATGGCCTGCTGCCAAGTGTAATCACTGTACATGGAACATGCATATGTGTAGTACATGCACCCATGAATGACTGCTGGATGTGATATGATCTGAAATATAATATATATATATATGTGTGTTAGGAACAGGGTAGTATTCAAAGTAATAAAGGAATTTCTTAGCAATTGGTAGTGTTAAAAGTAAAATGTAACAGAATACAGTAAAGTAATTGTAGAAAGCTTTGTATATGATCTGTAAAATTACTAATGTTCTCCTTTTTTTTCTCTCACCCTACATCTTCTCTTCATTTGTTTTTTTATGGATTTATTTTTTATTATTATATTATAATTTATATAATTAATATTTTTTTATTTTATTTTTTTTTTTATTTTATTTTACATTTAACTGGGAAAGTCCAACTGGACACAGGTCCCTTTTCAGTGGAGGCCCAGGCAGAAAAGCTCCAAACGATACATTATATAAGTAAAATTAAACACATAGGAAGAATTATACACACAATAAAGTAAGAAAAAATTCAAAAAATGATGAAGGCAACAATAAAAAATTCAGTGCAATAGAAGCAAAAACAAAACACATACATAATATTAGGATGAAGACATGCATTGGTAATTGTTACTGACCACAGATAATGTTTGTTGACTATATGATAAACAGGTCATTTTTATTATTATTGCATTATGTCTTATGTTTTGTTTATTATATCTAATTTTGCATTACTTTGTTAAATACATTTTCATTAATTATCATTGTGTTTCTAATTATATTATTTAATATTTTATAATAATTTATTCTATTATTATTTTATTTAATTTTATTATTTCCATATTTTGGGTTATGTTTTATTTCATTATTGTATTTTAATTTTATTTATGTTAATACTACAGCACAGCAGGGTAGGCTGGTTTCCCATGGTCTGCCTACACTTGCTCCACCGGCTGAAGCACCAAGACCCAGAACTTCTGAGCTGCAGCCTGGCGGCACCCCCTGTTACCTCTGCTCTACCTGGATCCTCAAGTAGTTCTGCCACACAAGCTATGCCTGTTGCCCCTCTAGGAGCAGAGGTAGAGGGGGTGAATGCATCACCCATGTGGAGCTGCCAGGCTTGGTGCATAGGCTTGTGCACCAGACTGTAGGCACAAGGCTATGCCGGATGTAGAGCCTGCTTTCCATCCTGGTACATCAAACTGGCCATAGGCATAGACGTCAGCTACAGAAGCCAATGGCGTAGTGAAGGAAGAGTGCTGATAGTTCACTGGGTGAGGACTGGAGTCACACTGTTACCGTGTGTGATGTCCAAGGGACCTCGATTTCCCCACTCTCTTAACCCAATACAAGGTGCTCACCCCCCTCTTGTGCCCTTCACCAACCCTGTCTTTTGTCTTGTATGTATTATCTGTCTGCAAATGCTTCCTCGTCTTCCCAACTTGCCTGTCCCAGACATACCTATGTCCCTTTCCCAATATTCCACTCTTTCCTTAAGGAAAAAAAAGGTACCTGTCCCAAAAAAAAATTTTATCCAATACATCTCCATTTTTCACACATTTACTTGACACACTTAATTTGGCCCATTTGGCTTCACAATGCAATGATGTTGTTGTCACCCCTCTCTCTGGAAGTGACAGTCCAAATTCAGCTCAGAATCTGTGCACGTGCTCAGTTGTTACTGCTGAAGAAATGGATAGCTATGGTTCTTACCTAAACCTTTCCTGCACATTCCTGTCTTCCTTTCACTTTGTTTTTCTCCCTGCTTGCGCCCATTTCACCACTGTCCTATCTCCTCTATTTCTTTCCTGTAAAGAATCTGTGCATGGTGGTGCATAGCATTGCTAAGTGATGGCAAGTGGAAATAGTATCACCAAATATATGTAAATGTATAATAAACGCTTGTAAAAATTATGCCAACACCCCATTTTGAACCCTGTACCATGTGTCTTCATCACCAATGCATTAAACCACCCCAGCCATAGAGTCAGTTAATTAGCAGATACTTTGATACAATCAATACTAATTATCACATATTCTTAACAAAGCATGTCTGCTCAATTCTGTGTGATGCACAACATCGTTCAGCAAGGGCTAATATAATATTAATTGAATAATAGGAAAATACATGTCAACCTGTTACAGCAATAAATCTGGACAAAGCCATACATAATGGGGGGACAAATGCTCATACATAAAGGAAAAAGTTTTAAATATTGTTCTTACAAACTCAGAAAGATGACAGAATAGCATGTATTGCATTATTATTATTTATATCTATTATTATTAGTTGTATAACTACAATTTATGGAGAAACAGACCCAATCATACAAGGCAAAACAGTGGACATTATGCAAAAATCTGCACAGTTGAGATAAAAGAAGAGGAATGAGAATATTACTGAAATGTCTTACCTATATCTGCATTCCAAACCAGTTGCATGTGGGCCAAGAAAGGTAAGCAATACTACTTTTAGGCAATTACTACCTGCAGCCAAAGAATTTTATTTTGCTGAAACTCAGTTGCCTGTGCACAATTCACTGAAAGCTCATTTCACTGAAAGTTATATATGGCCTTTTCCCCACTGTAGTATGAGCCTGGCATTAGTATATAAAGTAAGGGGGACACAGCCCCTCACATATTTTGGTTATATACTGTTTTCTGTAAAGAGTTATTCATTAGACTTGTAAGTATCCATATCTATGATTTAAGACATTTAAAATAGGTGGAGGGCTGTACCCCCCACACACACCCTTACTTTATATACTAACTCCAGGATCGCACTACAGAGAGGGAAAAGGCCATATATAACTTTCAGTGAAATGAGCTTTCAGTTAATTGTGTGCAGGTAACTGAGTTTCAGTGAGCTTTCAGTATGAAGTAGACCTGTGTGTGTGTGTGTGTGTGTGTGTGTGTGTGTGTGTGTGTATATATATAATATATATATATATATACATATATATATATATCTATATATATATATATATATATATATATATATATATATATATATATATATATATATATATATATATATATATATATATATATATATATATATATATATATATATATATATATATATATATATATTGGTTCAGATGGTTTGTTTGTGTCTTTCGGCTTTTCCCGGTTAGGGGTCGCCACAGCAGAACCCCGGTCCGCTAATGATTGGCAGTACATTTTTACGTACTGGCTTGCCGGGCCTAACGCACAACCTTCAATGAAGGAATGCCCATTCACGCTTGTTACCACACAGAAGACGCTCTAACTGAGAATCGAATGGGCAACATCTAACTGTGAGGCGACAATGCTACCGCAGCACCACCACCGCATGTATATATTGGTTCAGATGGTACTGGGTTCAAATACAAGTGTATCTATCATTTTCAAATTGTTTTGTGTGTACATCAAGATTATAAATTGCAATACTTATGAATGTGTCATCAGCTGTTTATGCACTCAATAGAGTAGTAATGACATGTTTGGTGCTACATGGTAGTGGTATCAAATAAAAGTCAATACCACCAACAGTACTCCATTTTGCCACTGCTAAGTAATGCTGCACATTGCACACCATAGCACAAACATTCTTTAAAGAATAGAAATGGGGAAGATAGAAAAGAGGTGAAATGGGGAGCAAGCAGGGGGAAAAACAAAGTGAAAGTAAGGCAGGAATGTGCAGGAAGGGTGTAGGTAAGAACCATAGCTATCCATTTCTTCAAAAGTAATGAATGAGCACATGTACAGAATCTTAGCTGAATTTGGACTGTCACTCCAGAAGGAGGGGTGAAAACAACATTATTGCATTATGAAGCAAATTGGACCAAATTAAGTGTGTCAAATAGACATGTGTGCAAAATGGAGAGCTATGTATGGGAAACATTTTGGGGGGGGGGGTACAGGTGCCCTTTTTTTAATGAGAGAGTGGAATGTTGGGGAAGGGACATAGGCATGTCTGGGGTAGGCAAGTTGGGAAGGTGAGGAAGCATTTGCATACAGACAAAACATACAAGACAAGAGGTGGGGTTGGTGAAGGACACAAGGGGTAAACAGCTTGGTTGGGGTGAGGCTGGAAAGATCACAAACGTATGGACATCAAGTTTGGTGATAGTGAGAACTGACTCCTCACCCACTGGACTGTCATCACTATCACCTCACTGCACTGTGTTTATTCAGGGCGATGATGGAGAGCAGTGTCCCCACTCAGCATAGGTGTGCACCAATTGTGTGGTGCACAATTGTACACACCATACCTGGCAGTTCAACTTGGGTGTGATAAATACATAACTTCAAGAATTCAAAAAATCCAAAAAACAAACACACTGCAGGAGGTAATGGTTCAGCAAAGCTTTATTATGCAACAATCAGATCCAGTACTTTGGCCTTTCACCTTCAATGGATACAAAAGCATTCACAAGCTCACAATTTATAACAGGTGAACCCCCCCCCATAATTACATATCAATTAACCCTCAAAGTGCCATATGCAATAAATATACAATATTCTCATTCGGAATAATTTTTTTAAAAACAACACAATGACAAACTAATAAATTGCTCAAAATATGCACTAATAAAAGGCAAAAGCAGAAACAAAACTTTCAAGATTGTGACCCTTAGGATGAAGCGTTCTGAAATTCAAAATCATTTTGTTCTCTAACTCGTTTAATCGTTTCCTAACCCTCCCCCCCTGTGCAAAACAGGTTGTACTAATATGCTGAAGAAAAAAAATTGTCACTACCAGCATGTATAGAGTTAACATATTCACTCAAGGGACTTTTCTTATTCCTTTTACGAATGTCCCCCAAATATTCCATAATTCTAACCTTCATAGCCCTCTTCATCTGCCCTATATACCACCTGATGTTGTTGCATCCACACCACACAGTGTAAATCACCCACATGAATTACAACTAAATGTTCCTCTAAACATAAATCTCTGCGCATTAATGTAAGTACCAGAGATGTTTCTAATTCTGCTACATACTTTGCAATGCCGACATGCAAACAATCCCACTAACCACTGAGGCACACTAAACAGCTCCACTTTCAAAAGTTCTTTCAAATTCAAATACCTGCCATATGAAAATTTGACATATCTAGGAAATAAATGTCCCACTACCTAATCCATGCAAATGATGAGCCAAAATTCCAAAACTAATTTTTTCACTACCTCAGAAAACTGGGAATATTTAGACATGAAATATTATTTCTTCATGCTACTTGCTTGAACCATTTCATCTCTAATGAGTCTTACTTCATCCCTTCTACTCACAATAATTATTTTTGTTAGGTCCCTTCTATTCCCAAGAATGTTTTCTAGGGCATGATTTAAAGTCTCTTCCTTATATCCCCTATCTTTTAACCTACTCTTAGCCTCCAATAAATACTTAGCCTTACAATTCCATTCTGAGGTATTGCAGACAATATGTTCAAAGTCACAAAACGGAAGGGATTCCATTAAGTGGGGGGGAGGATTCATACTTTCAGTGTGTAAAAAGTTATTGACCACAGTGGGTTTCCTAAAAGGCCTGTGTTATATATTATATATTATACAAGCCATCCACATAAAATTCCACATTCAAAAATTGAATGGATGAACTACCCTCCACCATGGAAAATTTCAAATCATGGTCATTCATGTTCAACTTAGAAATAAAATGACTAAAGTCTGAAGGGCACCCCTATTAACAAAAATCAGATAATCAATATAACATCTATACATCACCACATGTTCCTTATAAAATTCAGTACCATAAATGAACCTCTTTTCAAAATACCCCATTATATAATAGCATAAGTGGGAAGGTAAGGGGCATCCATCGTTGTCCCTTTCTTTTGAAGAAAAATGTCATTGCTGAACCTGAAATAATTGTGCATCAAGCAAAACTCTAGCAACTTAACAACAAAAGCTGTACGGGGACCTTCACCCATAACATTCCAAATTGCCTCCTGGCCCTATCTATGCTGTATATTAGTACAAAGTAAACTAACATCTACTGAGACCCAATAAAAATCCTCTTGCTATTTTATCTTACTCACTACCTCACACAAATTCTGGGTATTTTTAATATGTGCCAGAATATTAACTAAAAATTCCTTAAGTAAAGAATTTAATAATACCCCATTTTGTAAGTAAGAGTCCATGCCATAAACAAATGGCCTTTCTGGTGGATCCACAAGATCCTTATGTAACTTTGAGATGTCATGGGGTTTAGAGATATAAAGCTTTCTCACATCATTCATCATCAAAAAACTAATCTCTCACCCCTCTCTAACAATTCCAAAAGTTTGCCATTAAATACAGCAATGGGATTTTGAGTCAGTTTCAAATAATCCTCCTCAATCAGTAACCACTCAGTAGCAACTTATAAACCATCTGATTGTGCTTAGCCTGCCTGCTTGAACACACACCTATCCATCATACCCCTTAACTAATTGAGGGCCTCCCATTCACATTTAGTTAAATTGTACTGATTTTGTAACTTGATAAACTTAAAATACTCAAGCTCAACTTTTTTGCACACAATCTGCTCAAATAAACACACCCCAGTGGATAACTTAGGGGGAGAAAAGTTACTATGTGTGCGAGCAAATGGGGAACCATAAGTTTACTATAACCCATGTTAAAACATACATCACTTTCCTCAACATTTTCATAAAAAAATTCACATTCGTGAATAGAAACATCTAACAAAGGATCATCACCCTCACCAATAACTGCAACACATTCATTATTGCTCACAATGATTTTTTTCTTATCAAAAAAGACCATCAAATGCAACTTCCTATGACATTTCTTAATTTCTAATAATGCTTCTGCTAAAGTTGGAATTTTAGTGGGAACAAACTTCGTACCTTTACTTAAAACTCTTATGTTTGACTCAGTCAAATTAACATCAGATAAATTCACAATTTGCAAAGTGCTGCAGTTACCTACAGTCTCACTAGTAAACACAGACTAGTCTAATTCCTTCAAATATAAAGTAAAGCCCAAATCTGAGTTTGAAACTGAAGAAAATACATCAAGTTTAGCTCAGGTGACAAAAATAACCACCTCTGCCTCTGCTCCCAGAGGGAGCCACAGGCCTACCCTCTGGGGCAGAACTATCTGAGGGTCCAGGAAGGGCAGGAGCTGCAGGGGGTGTGTGGCTAGGCTGCAGCCTAGAAGTGCTGGGCCTTGGTGTTGTAGCCGGTGGAGTGAGTATAGGTGGATCATGGGGAACTGGCCTGCCCTGCTGTGCTGTAGTAATAACATAAATAAATGTAAAAATCCCATAATGAAATAAAACATTACCCAAAAAATGGAAATAATAAAAGTAAATAAATTAAACAATAACAGAATAAATTACTATAAAAATGATAAATATAATTATAAACACAGAAAAAAATAAATTAAAATGTATCTAACAGCAAAGCAATATAAAAATATACATACTAAAAAATTACAAGTAAGATAAAATAATGAAAAATATGATTACATAAATAACATCATAAAAATGAAAATAAAAAAATAAGAATTCGATAAAAAACAAAATTAAGAGAAGGGGTAGGGTAAAAGAAAAAAAAGAGAACATTAGTAACTTCACATAAAATATACAAAGCTTTTGACAATTAATTTACTCTGTTCTGTTACATTTTACTTTTAACAGTGCCAACTGAATAAGAAATTCCTTTATTACTTTGACTACTACCCTGTTCCTAATACACAGACACTAGATCATATCATATTCAACAATAATTCATGGGTGCATATATAATACATATGCATGTTCCATGTATGCTAATTACAATTGACAGCAGGCCATTTAAGCCACAGGTATAGAGGTCAGCACTTAAAATGCTATCATGATGAATATGTAACAGTACTGTATTTTTATTGATGACAACCTAAAATTCTATTGTAAACAACTGAGTTTTACATTTGGGGAGTGTGGTATTTGAACTCACAACCAGTGACTACTGTAATACTGTACTTTTCCTTTGGAATACAGCATAATGCAAGCATCCTGTATTTACGCTTAATGCTACAATATTAGTACTGTTTGGATACATACATACCACTTGCATCTCTCCTCCACGCCAATCTTGCTTCATAATTTCACAGATGAAGTTATCAGCTTCAGCTGTGAAAAAGGCAGAACACAACAGAGTACCATTAAGAACACCAGTACTGAACAAATGTAGCTGTTAACTCTTGCAAGTAGTACCTGTAAGTGATACCTACACATCTGTGGAGTGCTGTCAGTACAACATTCTGCAATCCAATGGTAGAGGGTATACCTCTTCCGCATTCTGACGTTTCAGTAGTGATTCCTACACTGTTCACCAGTACAGGGGATACTGGGAGCACTGGACAAATCCTGGGCTAAACTATTCCATGCATCTGATTTGTAATTGGATCCATGATAGTGCTCCTGCAATGGCCAGGGACCATGATCATTCATCAGGAGTCCAACAAACACTTTGGACTCCTGCACACTCCATCTTTGAGACCAAAATCATAAAACCTCTCCACAAACACCAGCCATGTCTAATGCAGATGAAGACCATTCTATAATGATGTTTCCCACTAATTCCAGTTATGACAGATACTGAGAGCGTGCACTTTTCAATTTTGCAAAATCTGAAAATGGTGCACATCTCTTACCATTGCGTGCACACGCATGCAACATGTTTGCATGCTGGTAGCCAATAAAGAGATGTTAATCAATACAGATATTAATACATAAGTACATAAATGAGACACTATTTAGTATGTCAGCCTTCAGGAAAATTATCATGATATAAGGAATACTAGGGTAGACTGCTTTAATAATGTGAAGTGGGACAACATTAACAAAGACAAATGTCTGTTGTATTAGAACTATGGACCTTATCTATGGTAGTCCTATACTCCCAGCTGTTGACAGAAGAAGAATGAAAAAAAATACATTATGATTAATTTCATTGCTATCTAATGGAAGTTTACATTACTAAAATACAGGCTGTAATAGCTGTATTTGAACCCAAGACCAAGTAAACTTCAGCATGATACTTGACACCTGTAACCACAAGAGAACTTACATGAACATCTCCTACAGTACTATTCATCCTGAGGTTCATGCTGTTAAATGCAGCACAACAGCACTTAGCAAGTTTGCGCCATGCACACCAACATTAATAGAATGCATCCCATGTCTATTTTTAGAAGTCTGGGTCCTGCCTGCTACGGGGGTGGTGCAGTCGTGCAGTTTGTGCACTGCTACTGTGCATGCAAACCAGCTGAGCATAGCTGAAGCCATTTGTGCTAAGCACAGCACCACGCAGAGTGGCCCAAGAATTAAGAGTAAAAAGCAAGTCATAACAGGCAGAAACAGTAATCAATGCATGACATAAACAGTACAATATGTTAGTACACATGAAATATGCCTACATAGATCTACAATCCAGTTCAACATCCAATGCACATTCAGATTCAGAACACAGTATGGTGCCTTAACTCTGTTTTTCACACATAAACCTTTGTAGCAAGCAGCAACATTCATTCATCACACAAACTGAACAGAATTTACAGTTATATTACAATATTAAATAAAACATGTAGATGTAGTCAAATGTTTATCTTTGAAAATATTGCACTTAGTGATTACACACCCTGTTATGATTCTTACTTGAAAATATACAGCACTGTCTTAACTATCTGTGCTCCTTGGTCATTCAGCAGTTATCTCACCAGTACCTTGAGACATAAATACACCATTCTAATCATTGCACTTACAATGTCAAAGGATATTAACTGGAATAATATGATATGCAGTTGCCAATTAAGGAAAACCAGGTTGGATGTTACAAACAGGCACTGACTGCTCTTTTGGGGGTGGGGGAGCAAAGTTGTGTTCCTGCTATGGCACTAACAAGACTGTGTTGGGGTGGTTAATCTGCTTGTTTGGCATCCTGCTTGTTGTCTGATTTAGGTAGGGTTGAGAAGTGAGAAACTGCACTGTGTATCCTTACTGTTGAATAGTTATCTGTAATGCTTTGCCAGTACAAAACTATAGTGATGTAATAGGATAGTTTTAGGCTCTCAGGTGGTGAGTCAGTGTGCTAAAATTCTAAGTTCAACACATACCTTACTTTCCACTGTGATGGGTTCCCTGAATTTGGCTCTGGTTGCGAGTCAAGGATGCCAGAGGTTGCACAGCTCCTGTACTGTGTCCTTGGCCTGCAAAGTAGTCACCCTCTCTGTTTATGTCTATTGGCAGTAGCAGCAGCATTGTCTTCAGTCTGTATCACAGACAAAAATATAAAAAAAAATCAGCGGCTACTAACAAGGTGTCTGTGATTACTTTGTCTGTCTACTCCACTAGAATACATTGGGCTGGGACACTGACCAGGGAAGTGTAGCTACCACTGCATCAGAGCCTATCGATCCTGGCTGTAGCCAAAGTGTTGGAAAGATGCCATGCAGGAGGCTAGATGGGATGGTTAGAGGAGGCCTGCTGTCCCTCCTCCACTTGGTGCAGATGCCTCTTCATGTGTAACGCAACGTATGTTTAGGGCCATCATGGAGGCACAGACATGTTCAGAAAGGCTCTGCAGACAAATTCTCAGGGTTATAGATGTGGCACAGTTTGATATCCATGACTGCCTTCACCGTGTTGTTGACTCCATTGATCAGATGAATAACACATTGGAGTGAGGTATGTCTGTGAGGAAGCATGAAGTATCGGTCATGGAACGCACTTTGTCTGTGCAGGAGCATCTGCTGGGAGGGGACATCTGCTTCATGGGTATAGGTCAGCAAAGTACAGTTGTGTACACTTACCATAAATGTAGATGTTTGAGTGTATTCACTGTTGCAGTCATCATACTAGGGTTATCCTGCAGGGGTAGCCCTCAGTCGGACTGAATACCAGAGGCTTAGTATTTCTGCATCAGTTGCTGTCGCTCCAGGACTGATGTCAGGTCGTCAGTGGTATAAAATCAGGCAGCCAACCCCATTACATCAGTTTTTCTTGCCCCAAATGTCAGGAGCCCCCAAAAAGGGAGCTAGGTTATGGTGGAAGAACACCAGTGGAAAGTAAATACCAAACATTTCTTGTAAGGAGTGAGGAAGAAAGAGAGAGAGAGACAAGGGGGATGGAGGGTGGGAAACCAAGACTGCAACAGTGAATACACTCGAACATCTACATTTATGGTAAGTGTGCACAATTGTACTATGTTCTTCATCACACTTGGGTTGATTCCTAAAGTGGAGGCAGTCAAGAACACTGGGGGCTGGCTAGGATACCCTGCAAGACTGCAGTTGCAAAGCCTACCCTGGATTTGGAGAAGATAGGCAGGTGGTAATGCTTGGTGAAGGTATGAACAGAAGTTCATGTTGCAGACTTCAAGATGTCCCTGGTAGGGACCTCTCTGAGAAAAGCTGCAGAGGTGGAGGATGCCCTGGTGGAATGCATCCTGACTCCCTCAGTGGGCAGTTTCCTGTGTTGTTTGTAGCAGAAATGGATGCAGTGTGCTATCCATTTGGAGAGTGTTTGTTTGGAAATGGCCTTGCCCTCTACCCCTGCTGCAAAGCTGACTAGCAATTGGTTAGTTTTCCTAAAAGATTTAGTCCTATCAATGCAGAATCTGAGCTGTGTGTGCACATCTAGAGAGTGCAGAATCCTTTCTCTCTTGTTTTGTGGGTTAGGGAAAAAGGTGGGCAAATGAATGGATTGGTTGAGAGCCGCAATGGACACAACTTTAGGCATGAAAGTTGGGTTAGTCCTGAGGGAGACCCTGTCAGCATGGAAAATGATTAAGGGTTCTACACCCATTAGTGCTTGTAGCTCTGAAACTCTTCTAGCTGAAGTGATGGCCAGAAGCAAGGCTGTTTTCCAAGAGAGGAATTTTAACTCTGCTGAAGCTGCAGGCTCAAAGGGGGGGGGGGGGTTAGTATGAGCTTTTCCAACACAAATTTAAGGTCCCAAGCTGGGGTAGGAGCTCTTCTGGGTGGCCTTAAATTGTTAGCCCCTCTTAGGAACTGTTTGATGAGAGGGTGAGAAAAGAGAGGTGGCTCTGTGCTGTAATGAGCAGAGATGGCAGAGGCATGAATTTTAATGGAAGAGAAAGGATAGGCCCCTGTGTAGCAGGTCTGCTAAGTAATCCAGGATAAGAGGTAGGGACGGCTGTGCTGTTTCAGCTCATTTAGCCTGGATCCAAGTGCAATACCTTTTCCACTTGTCAGCATAGGATTTTCTAGTGCTGGGGCATCTGGCCTTGTGTATAACATCCAGGACTTGTTTGCTTAGGCTGCTAACTGGAGGAGAGCTCAGGGAATAAGCCAGGCTGCCAGGTTCAGGGTCTGTAATTGTGGATGCATGAATTCTCCATTCTTCTGAGTCAGGAGAGTTGGGATCTGGGGTAGGTGCCATGTTGGCAGGGGTGACAGGCTGTACAGCAGTGGGTACCAGTGCTGGCATGGCCAGTCTGGGGCAATAAAGAATGCCCTCGGTTTTTCCTACCTTATTTTGAGCAGTACCCTTGAAATTTGTGGTGGAGGGGGAAATGCATAGATTGAGAGGTTGACCCATTGGAAGGATAGAGCATCCACTTTCCAGGCTTTGCTGTGAGGTTCTCTGGTGCAGAATTTGCTGAGCTGGTGATTGTTGTGGGAGAAAAAAAGAGGTCCACCTTTGGGGTGTCCCATTTCTGGGTTACAAGGTTGAAGGTGCTGTGGGCTAGCTGCCACTCGTGGGTCTAGGATATTTCTGCTTAAGTTGTCTGCCAGAGAGTTTTGGAAGCCTGGCAGGAATTGTGCCAGCAGGTGAATTTGCATGGCTGAAGCCATGTGCCGAAGGGTCATGGCGAGCCTGCAGAGAGGATAAGAGTGAGTTCCTCCCTGCTTGTTGATATATCACATCACTGTGGTGTTGTCTGTTTTGATCACTAGAGGCCCCGGGGAGAGTAGGGGTCTGAAAGCTGTCAGAGCATGCTGAACAGCTAGCATCTCTTTTTGGTTGATGTGTAGATGTATTTGATTTGGGCTCCAATGGCCCTGAATGCACCTGCCATCCAGGTGTGCACCCCAGGCATAATCTGATGCATCTGTGGTTAGGGTCTGGGCGGCGTGGGGTTGTGAGAAGGGAAGACCCTTGTTGCGGTTGCATGCTGCTGCCCACCAAAGAAAATCTTTCCTTAGACAGGGTATCAAAGGTATGATAGTTTCCAGGTCCTGAGATTGTTGACACCAAAAGCTTTTTTGGTACCATTGTAGTTTCCTCATATGCAGTCTGGCATATGGAATGAGTAGAATGCAGGATGCCATGAACCCTAGAGCATGCAGGATTTTCCTTCCGGATAAATGGGTTCTGGTGGCTAGTTGAGAGAAGTAGCCTGTCAGGTAGGCTTGTTTTTCTGGAGTAAGGAATGTCATCTGGGGTGCTGTGTCCAGGCTTGCTCCCAGGAATACAATTTTTTGAGTGGGGACTAGTTTGGATTTCTTTTCATTTATAGTATACCCCAGAGAGGTCAGTAGGTCCTTTACAAAGGTCAGGTGCTGTAACAGCTTTTCCTGATTGTCTGCCTGAATCAGGCAGTTATCCAAGTAGGGGTAAATTTGGATATTCCTTTGTCTGCAAAAAGCAGTGGCTGGAGCCAGGCATTTTGTGAAAACTCTGGGAGCAGTGAATAAGCCAAAGGGAAATGCAGAGAACTGAATGTGCATAGATCCTACTCTGAAACATAGATATTTCCTGCAAGAATCCCTGATTGGGATGTGTAGATAGGCCTCTTTTAGATCTAGGGTGGCTAACCAAGCATCCTTGGAAAGCATAGGGAGAAGCTGGAGGGTGAGCATTTTGAATTTTGGTATCACCAGGAAGGTGTTTAGAATTGATAGATTGAGGATAGGGCACGAGGTGCCCTCTTTTCTGGGTACCAGGAAAAGCCTGGAATAGAAACCTTGGCCTGTCTGGTCTGCAGGAACAGGCTGTATTGCCCTCATGGAGAGCAGAGAATGTACTTGTTTTTTGGCCTCTGCCCACTGGTTTGGAAGAAGATCTGGGAACCCTTTTCCCTGGGACACTGTGTTGAGGACCCATTAGTCGTTGGTAATAGAGGTCCAGTTTTTTACATGGGAGGAGAGTTTTCCTCCTAGGGGCACAAGCAGGTGGGCAGAGGAAAGTGGTGGAGGTGTAAAGTCATTGCAAGTTCTTTTCATAAGGGGGTGGCTTAGCACTCCCTGTTTTTGAAGTGAAGAAACTCCATTGCTTAGATCCCTGCATTCCCTGGGACTGCTGTCTGGGGGGTCTGCTTCCCCTAAGTCTTGTCTGAGCTGGCCTAGAGGGGGCTGGAAAGGACTAGTGTTTGGAGGGGCAATGCCTACTGAACCTCAGAGGCTGGACTTGCAAGAAGTCTTTAACTGTCTGCATAGATTTTGCATAGATTTTGCTTTTTCTTCCATCTTTTTTAAGACCTCTTCTGCCTTGGTGCCAAACAAATTGTCTTTGTTCAATGGTGCATCCAATAGTTTTGGTTTGACATGGTTTGGCAAGGTCTGTTCCTTAAGCCAAGCATGCCTTCTAAGTACAGAACCTGTGACTGCTGCCCTGCAAGATGCTTCTCGGGCGTCAACACCACATTGCAAGGTGTGTTTAGTAACTTGGCTTGCAGAATGCATAAGCTCCTGTAATTCTTTATTTTCTGCACAAGTAGGAAAAGTAGATTTTTTTTTGTTTGAGGAGTTGCATGGTATGTTGCTGGTATTTCAGCATGCGGAACTGATAATTTAGTGCTCTAATGGCAAGATTTGCAGAGGTGTATACTTTTTTACCCCAAATGTCTAAAACTCGGGAATCCCTGTCTGAGGGAGTGGGATTCTTAGCTGTGGTTGCTTTTATTCATTTAGGTCCTTGGGAGATTACCTCTGGGTCAGCAGTAGGAGTTTTGAACAGAAATTTGTGTGAGTCAGGGACTCTGTAATACCTGTCAGGTTTCCTGGGAGCATGGGGAAGGGTATCAGGAGTCAAACTGGATTTCATAAAGACATCATCCACAACATCCAGGACAGGAGGAATGGCTAAAGGTCTGTGCTGTGGCAAATCTAAGAATTCCCTGAGTCTCTTTTTGGACTGAGGATAGTCCTGAGATTCCCACTGGAAATGTTCCCTTAAAGTATGTAGGGTTTCACCAAATGAAAAATCCTCTGGAGGAGAGGCAGAAGGAATGGATTCCTCTGCATCTGAATCCTCATAAGCAGATAAGGGTTGCATGGTTTCATATTCAGAAACCTCAGAGTCATCGGACTCCTGGTCAGATAAAACTGCTGGGGACAAGTCTCTTTTTCTTTTGGAAGGGGTAGGCTGGCTTCCCCTAATAAGCATGATAAGGTCTTCAGCCATTTTAAGCAATTGAGACTGAGGCATGGAAGCAGGTGTCTGAGCTTGGGTTGTCAGTTTTTTAGACGTAGTTCATAGCCTGGGCCTTAGAAACACAGTAGGTTTAGAAAGAACTGAAGACGCAAAAGTAGTAGTCAGTTTTTGTTGAGTATCAGTAATGCAAAGAACTTCCTCTGAAGCCAGTGCATGCTCAGCAGCTCTGGACTCAAGCAAAGTAGAGGCATCCACAGGATCCTTAGTCAAAGAAGAGTCTTGCGGCATACCGGACTCTGAACGGGTCTCAGTAGCGGCCTGCGAATCCACACAAACGGGCATCAGGGGCTGCGACAGCTCCTCGCTGAGTACTGGTTACCTGGTGACTAGCTTAACAGAAGTGTCATTGGCAGTTTTGGACCTGTGCCATCTGTCTGTGTCTTTATCCTTGCGTTTTTTCAGAAGATCGGTAGTCAGATGGTTTACTGAAGCCATTTTGGAATACAAAGATTGAGATCGAAAATATTTAGCTGCAATAAGGGCCTGACGGCGTATAGTTCTGGCATTGAACAAAGCACAAAAGCGACAGCAAGGTACATCGTGGTGTCGGCCTAAACAGGTGACACAGTAAGAATGGAAGTCTCTGTGTGATATTTCCTTTCCACAGGCGAGACAATTGTTAACTTTTTCTGACATCGGTTAGAGCAAGAAAAAATTATCCCCAATGGGGTACTTAGCTTTAGAAGACTTCAGCTTCAATTTGGAAGATGAAACTCAGGTAGTGGCCAACTGGCACTTGTGCGAACTGCTTCTGGCTCCTCGGCAAGAAAGACTGATGTAATAGCGTCGGCTGCCTTACTTTATACTACTGATGACCTGACGTCAGTCCTGAAGCGACTGCAACCAATGCAGAAATACTAAGCCTCTGGTATTTGGGCTGGCCAAGGGCTACCTTGGCAGGGATAACCCAAATGTGATGACTGCAACAGTGAAACATGAAGAACATCTACAGACCCATTAGTCTGACTACTTTCACATGGAAAGAATTATCATGGAAATGATTAACAATGACACAAGAAATCTTCAGATACTGGACCCAACCCAGTCTGGTTTTGTGAAAGGTAGCTCATGCCTACTGAACCTGGTGGACATCTTTGAGAAGGTCACCAAGGCAAGTGATGAGAACAAAATTATGCATACTGCCTATCCTTACCTAGTTAAGGCATTTGCTACAATGCCTTACTTGGGAATTGTAAACAAACTCATGAAATTAGGAATACACCTCTATGTAACTTGCTGGACAGCCAGCTAGCTCAAAAGCAGGAACCAGAAAGTTAGGATTGGAGAGACCATCTCCACAGAGAGGCCAGTCACTAGTGGAATCCCCACAGGGCTCTGTGCTGGGTCTGCCCCTCTCTGGCATCTATTTTTTCAAAGTCAAGGCCAATGTCAAGGGCCTGTGGCTTACCATATTTGCAAATGATTGCATGCTAGGAGCTGTCTTGCAAACAGGAAGATGTAGCACAGACAAATGACTGGTACCAAAACCACACTTTAAATCTCAATGCTAAGAAATGCATAATAGTACCTTTCGGGAAGTCGGCCATCCATGGAAACTA
The DNA here is from genome assembly GCF_019279795.1 of Protopterus annectens. Lineage (NCBI taxonomy): Eukaryota > Metazoa > Chordata > Ceratodontiformes > Protopteridae > Protopterus > Protopterus annectens. Next base: position 512,763,990 of record NC_056748.1, read on the forward strand.
TCTCATTGATAAAACACCCCTAAATGATGGTCAGAGATTTGAGACTCATGTAGGTAATAACCTAGCTTTTTTTTTTCTTCCAAACATCTTTATTAAATTTACACATTTGACAAAGGAAATCTTACATTTATATAAATGAAAAACATACAAAATTATATCACTTTTGTACCTTTAGGGAAGTCGGCCACCCATGGAAACTACCTCATTGATAAAACACCCCTAAACATAGAAATGATGGTCAGAGATTTGAGAATCATGTAGATAGTAACCTAGCTTTTTTTTTTCTTCCAAACATCTTTATTAAATTTACACATATGACAAAGGCATTCTTACATTTATATAAATTAAAAACATACAAAATTATATCACTTTAGTTGCAAACAGTTTACATCACAGACACCATTGAAACAACTGCAGTTATAAACGTTATGCATCACTTATAAACCAACCAGTCATTGTCAGCTAAGCATTATATAGCTCATTCAAATCCTGCCTCTTAAACCTCGTTCCTGCTCTGCATATATTGTTCTCACAATTCAACTTCAATTCGGAAATGAAGCTCAGGTAGCGGCCAACCGGCACTCATGCAAACTGCTTCTGCTTTGGGCTCCTCGGCAAGAAAGACTGATGTAATGGCATCAGCTGCCTGATTTTATACCACTGATGACCTGACGTCAGTCCTGGAGTGACAGCAACTAACGCAGAAATACTAAGCCTCTGGTATTCGGGCCAACTGAGGGCTACCCCTGGCAGAATAACCCTAGTGTGATGACTGCAACAGTGAAACACGAAGAACATCTACATCTGCTGTGAGCCAACATGGCCATGTCTGATCATGCCCCCATAGTGGCAGTACTTCCACTACTCCATTAGGAAGTGTGCTGTCCACACCCAGACATGGAAGGCCATGGGGTGCAGTCCTGGGAGTTCCCATTAAGGGAGCATGTTCAGCAGATATCAGTCCCCTGCAGTTAGCAGCCCTGTATCAGACCTTGGGCATGTAGGTGCCACCATAGCTCTCAACCACCTTTCTCCAAAATGAGGAACACTAGCCCTCGTAATGTGTGACAAATGGGCAAAATGTGGAACACTTATGAACGGCTTACTAACAACTTCAACTAGGAAGGTCATATGATGGCTAAAATATGCTGGTTTTACTTATAAAAAAGATATTTTAATGAATTAATATGATTCATTTCTATTTACCCATGGCTAGCAGTTAAAATATTCCTAACACTGAATGTGTGACAGACCCTTTCAATGTAAAACTATGAGGAACATGAACTTTTTAAGACCCCAAATGAGGTACGTTCCTCGTAATGAGGTACACTTGAGAGCTATGGGTGCCACTGCAACTCCTGGCATAGCCAGTTCTCATGGTTGGGGGTGACAATAATGAACTGTCAACTCTACCATGCACAGCTCACATCTGTCCAACATACAGACACACAGAGCTAGCCTTGAGCTTGGCTGTGTGCATGCAGACACTCACACACCAATGTTACATTTAGGGTCACTATAGACACACACACATTTTCATTGTCCATCTTGCCTGCTTCACTTCCTTACTCACACACCTTTTGTGTCAGTGTAGGCCTCCTGCACCCCCACACAACACCCTGTACAATTGATGATAACTGTGTCATATCCCTGTTTTCTCTTTTTGATTCAGGGATAGTAAAGCTATCTGTCTGATGCACAAGGTGACTATTCAAAAATAATGATTACATATGCATGTGTGGTGTTGATGTGATGATTGCATCTGTCAGTTATATTGTACTTGGCCAGTTAGACAGATGTTACCATCATCATTTCACTACTTTACAATGGATGCTCTTGTAAGGGTTGCTAAGTTAACAACTGAAATTTGTATCATACCATTTGAAGTTTTCCATGTAATTATTTTTATTACAGAGTTGTGGTGCACATCAGATTGAGATATCAGGATTGTAAGTATGTACTGTATTTGACTGTCATCAAAACAGTAATAGAGTATATCAGTATTTCTGGCATATGCATCAACATAGCTTCACAGGTACATAGGATGTTACCAGTCTATTGATCTGATGGTGTTTAGAAGCCTATCCATGAAATCACAACATAAAATTTGATGTCAGATATCATGTATGGTCAGTCTAGCAAGGACTACCCATGTCCAGGTGAGAAGCAGGAAAAAGATTAACAGTTTAACATCAAGTCATCCAGGCTGTGATGAAACAGTATCATTGAGGTGCTCAGCATTATACTGTTTTGGAGCTTAGTCCAGAGTACTGGCAACCTTGGGAGATGTATCTGTTTCTCCAGCATGTCGTATATATGCCAGTCTACATTGATGGCCCTTAAACAGCTGACTGTATTCCCAAATGACATATGTATGGGTATCATTTCCATCACTACTGGGTCAGGGATAGCACTGTAAGGCATAAGTCACTTTGAAGCATTCTGTATCATGCTGAGTACATGACAGCCACATCAGTCTGTCCGTATTAGACACGTGTTGGACAGACGGATATGTATCACTTGTACATCCCTGAGGTCTGTCAAGTTTCTGCAGGTGTCTGTTACAATACATAGCAAAGGGAGCATTAGATTTCAGAGTAGGCCTGAGGAGGGATGACTGTAGTGTATTTTGAAATGAATGTGATACTGGTGCAATGGTTTTGCTAATCTGATGCAATATTTAGAAAACCTTCATCACAGCAGTAGAGACATGTTAAAGTCTACTTGTGTTCCCAGGTCAATCAATTTAGAATTGGTGAATAGGGTATTCAGGGTTTTGTCATAATAAGCTGGAACATTGTTAATACCAAAGGAAATTATGATGTATTTATATGATTGTCATTTAACAACACACAGTTGTCATTGGTCTGTGTAAGCCGCTTTTGAACAGCAATCTCATTGTTAGGGTATAAAATTATAGCACCAATTGTCATTCAACTGCAAACTTGGCTAGCCACAGACATACTGCTTTTGTCTGAATTTCTGAAACATACATGGCAAACACAAATGGATACAGCAATGACACTTGTGGTAACCCGTGGGTGACTATTCCACTGCTAGAGGTCAACTCTCAAAACTTTGAATGAGTGTTGTTTGCCTGTGAGACAGTTTGCAGTTTGCAACCCACCAGACAACATAGTAGTTGATATTTACCTGGCTTCACGTCACACTGATGCACAAATGTTGGATTGTGTGGAAGACCTTGGCCAAGACAAGATAAACACAATGCTGTACACACATGCTACGTTTCTGGTCACATAACTGAATGCCAACAGTTTTAGCATGCACAACCTTCCCTTGTGAAAATCATGCTGGATCCTGTCATGTTTGGATGTCAACTCTTTTCTTGTATCTGACATCCATGAAAATCCATTCCATTGACTCATAGCTGAGGCTTGTGAAACTTAAGGGACTATAAATACATATGTAAGTTGATGATCCACCCTTGTGTAGGGGGAATATGTCTCTGATTTCACATTTGTGTGGATAAAGGCAGTACTCAGACTGTGATTGAATATGGTGCTTAGTGCAGTACTTTGCTGGTTATGAACATTAAGAATGCATGCCAGAATGCTATCTGGTCCCATGGAGGCTGTGTGCCTATTCTTGGAGAGAGCACGGATTACTTACTCTTTGTAGAGGGAGGTTGGATGTGATGTTGAAGACGTGTTGTGGTAAGCTCGTGGGGGGGTTATAATTTTTATCCAAATGTGTGCTAGCTGGTTTGCATTTTATACAGGTTCAGTGTGTGTAAAATACCATCCACAATTAATTCAGCACACATCTGAGTTATAAGTTTGACATTGCAACTGTATCAGAGGAAAGCCTTATGGTTATCCTTGGTTATGGTTTTGACATATTTCCCATAGCTGCTGTGTGAGGATTTTTACAAGGTGTCTTATTGTCTTTCCTAGGTTGGGGATGTTAGTCTTCTAGTTTGGGATTTAAACTTTTGTATTTGTAGACATCAGCCTCATTCACTTACTGTATACTAAAGTAATGTTAAGCATCCATCAGCACGGTTATGATTTTCTTAAGGATCTCTCTTTGATCCTATCAGTTACATCTGTGTCTATACATTTGTGTAGATGTTTATACAGGCCATCAGGGTATACCTTACTATGCTTGTCAATGTTCTCTGTGGAAACTGGAGTGTGTAAGATGATTATACTATCCATTAGGATGGTGAATTTACATTGGAAAATGTACTTTAAGCTGACCTAGCATTTTTAAATTCTGTAACTATTGCAAATTGTGAACAAAATAATTTATGGTTGGATTGACAGTGCAGCCCTTACACATGAGGGGTTGCACTGGTCAATGCTATTTGTGAGAACTCTATCTCTAATATTACACTGTGACACTTCTGAAGTGATGCAGTCTTAGTTCCATGGCATATGAGTTATCAAAGTCCAGAAATTATTGTGCAAGTGAGTTTGGGATCATACAAGTTTCACAATCAATGCAGATATAGTTGTAGTCATCCCTAAGTAGTTTGTTTTGTTCAGCTTTAATTGTTACAAGTACTTATAAATAGGCTCTGCGGGCTTTCTTGTTCATGGAAGCAGACATAAAACTGTTGGTAATATTAAGGGGTTTCATAGCCACAGTAAATTGGAGTTGCATTAACTCCATACAGTTATGTTGTCTAACCCTTGCAGAGAAGGAATTATCTTCAGTGAGGAGAGATAATCCACCTGTTGTGCTTTAAACAACTTCAAACTGTTTTCTGAATATGTGGAAGGCCTTGTAGCCTTGCAAGGATGAGTTACTTACTGCAACCTTTAATCAGATTTCTCTGACTGCACAGAAGTCCGCCATTTCCATTCTGACAAATGCTGACAGAGACTGCAATTTTGGATGTTAAGTCCTACAGTTTATCAGCATGATCCTTACTGTGTTGGAGTTATATGTTGTCACATAGTAACCTCTGGTTTCATGACATTGCCTAATAAAGGCATTATGGATGAGGCACTTGTCTTAGCCAGCAAACAAAAGCCTAGAGGCCTTCCACATATTCAGAAAACAGTTTGAAGTTTATTATTAGTTTATGTATGTGCCTCATTATATTTTTCTTCCGTGGTTGTGTGTGCATTTATGATGAGTGTCATCATCCACAGTTCCAGGGTGTAGCCAGCATCCCCCAGTAACTGGCCCTGTGTTATGCCCCCCCTAGCAAACATCTGGTACAGCTGTGATGTGTGCCAGATATGGGAGTCGTGATAACAGCAAGGGTTGCCAGCACACACATTCAAGATAATTACCTGGGCACTGCACACAACTTGGCAGTTAATGGAGTGGTATCTCCTTTGTGGTTAGTGTCGACTCTACCCTGCTCACCAGGTGGTGCCTTGATATGTACATGAGTTCAATCTATGGCACCCAGTACTTCAGGGTAGTGTGTTACATGGTAGAAGTTTTGCACACTGCTGGCCTTCTCCTCAGCAGAAGGGGGAAAATATATGTGCTCACTGGCATGTAAGAACATAGCATCCAGGAAATGGTGGAGTATCCTGGATACTGATGCCTGTGACACACCCAAAATGTCCCCAGCTGGTCTTTGAAAAGTATATTCTAAGGGCTACACATACCTTAGTTTCCAGTGGGATGGGTTCCTCTTGGTTGGCTCTGAGTTGGGGGCAGCAGAGCTTACAGAGTTCTTGTAATGTGTCCCTGTCCACCCTATAGTGCTCTACAATCTCCAGCACATGTTGCAGCTGGAAGGTTACCCTGGGCCTGAACATTCTTCTCCTTCTCAGCCTAGGCCTATTGTCAGCAGCACTACCTTCAGCCTCTAGCACATACAGATGTAGAATAGCTGCAGAAGCCCCTAGCATTATCTCTGTTAACATTTCCAAGTTTCTACTCCAATGGTATTGAGGGAAAATAAAAATGGAGGCTACATGGATACTTTATACATTTTTTGAATAGGTCTGCCATGTGGGATTGGCTAATTAAGATGCAATTCACCTGCTTAGGTTGCAATTAGCATGATTTAAAACACCTGCTTGAGTCCTCAGTAGTGTGCTATATGCACCTTCATGGAGCTCCACACATCATCATATAAATAAGGTAAGAATAAGAACAATTTATAATTTTAATCTCAGTTTTCCTGATAGCACAAAAACATGGAACATTAAATGTGAAGATAAGCTTGAACATCGTATACTCGAATCCAGAACCATTGACACTGTAGCCCTACACATACAGGTGTTTCCAGAGGAATAGTTGCAGAGTGCAAACCTGTTAACAAAAAAATAAATAAAAGAAAGGAAGCTGACACCCTCCCTTATGTCATCACTCATGGTTGACATCAATTGGAAACAAACACTGTGTAGATCCCAACACAAAGTAAACATCCCTACAGGGTTACTATTTTTGTGATTCAATAAGTCTACTGATCTTTGGCCTTATTTGCATAATGACTGTCATGACAGCCTGGATTCTACATGGTTAGCAGCGGTGTAAGCAGTACAACTACACAGGAGCACAATATTGTGAACATAAGGCAGGGTATTACTTTATCTGTATATGTGTTTCTTGTAGACTCCTGTAAGTGGAAAATTTCCATGTACACTACCAACACGTACATGGAGTCTACATGGCATCATTTTAGGGTGCTGGATTGCTCAGTCACATCGGTTTGCTTCATTAGCATAAATTTCAACTACGTATGGTGAAATTTGTATTCAACACAAGTTCTTGTATTTGGTTGTGAGTGCACATTGCTACGCTCCCCCTACACAGAGTTTATTGAATCTAAAATTTGCCATGCCTATGTATGCATTGCATATTGACATGGACACAGTAAAAATGATCGTGTAAGGTTTATTGAATTCCCCTGCCAATCTATAACTACAGGCATGGACGTTTGCTATCCTTGCAGCAAACTTGGCAGATTTTGGCATTCTGAGAAAATGAAACAATTGTCTCATATATACTGACAGCCACATAACTTTAAAGTGAACTTATATGGTAAATGAGAGATGTAGACACACAATGTTTCTCAAGGAAAGGCTCTCACTAACACTAAAAATAACAAATAGGTCATCAGCAGCACGGACACTACATCCACCACACATAGTAAAGCTAAGGCATATAGACCCATATCTGCTGAGACTCATAAATGAAATCTACCCAAACCTCTAGATACTGCACTTACAGTAAGTAAACTCATAAGCAATAAAAAAAAAAAAACACCCATCACAAGGTTTCTCAGCCTCTAAGCCTGTATGGCATACAACCACACAACCCAATATTTTGGTCATAGGAGACTCCACTGTGAGGCACACATATGTCTCATTCAGCAGGCTGAGCAAGGACAGAGTCACAGTCAGTTGCTTATCAGGTTAGGCTCCACCAGTCAGGTCCCAGAAGAACTAGGGTAGCTGAACCACAGGTACCAGTATAACTCGGTCATAGTGCATATGGGTGTAAATGACCTGAGATGTACCTCTTTGGACCATACAAAGACAGAGAGAGATGAAGAAGCTCTCAGAATCTGTGTTCAGGCTAGTGTTAGCCTAGAGCTGAGGAGCATTCGACATTCTCCAGGGATGAAGCCACAATATGAACAGAAGATAAATGACTAACTCATTACAGATGAGTGCGTCTCCAGGCATTTCTGTAGTTACCACCTACTGACGCCTCTAGGCATCACATATCGCTTGTTCATATTTGCATTAATAATTCCAAAACCATGCTACATACAAGGTATCGAAGATTTCATCTTAAAGCATAAATGATGGCAAACACAACAGTATTCATATTGGACCTCTGTCTAAGGTAGCTAAAGAGATATTGAATATTATATGTATATTGTTTATTTGTATGGTAATAATTTTCATATTTCTATAAATATGTCAGCATTCAAGTAACAGACAAAACTGCATGGCCTCATATGAAAGTTCACAGCTGTATGAAGAAAGTCATGTGTCTTTCTTGAATGGTTACTGATATATCATAAGCTGTTTATACAACATTAGAAAATTAATATTCACTGCCCTTATTTTGGCTTATAAAATCCATTTTAAATCATTAAATTGCATGAATGCCACTCGTAAATATTAATTTATCCTGAACAGTTTGTCATTTATAGTTTTCTAATAACATTTATGTTGCCAGAGATATGCATACTTGTTTCAATTGTAATGTGATAAATTCTTTTTTTAAAGGCTCAAGCCACATCCACTGGGAATTAAAAGTACATACCCAAAAGAGTTGTACTGAAGGGAATGAGTTAATAATTGGATTTGTTTCTGGTGTAATTTGAAAGAGTTAATATTTGTCTTCCTGGGAGGATACCGTTGAAAAGCCATGCTGCTTTGTCAGAGATGTTGTGCACCCATCCCCTCTATGTTTTGAATATTGTCTAAAACCATGACCACTTCAATAGGGTCTTTTTTAGAATCTGTCAACCAGATAAATCTTCTGGCAGAGCTAAAACTACTCATGATAACCTAAAGGTGTTTGTGTTCAATGACAGGAATCTAAACAAGAAAAGCACAGTTGTGTGGACTTGCCATAAATGTAAATGTTTGAGTGTATTTAGTGTTGCAGTCCTGAGTTGTGAGATTTCCTCCCATGAAAGCCCTTGGCTGGCCCGACTACTAGAGAACAATTCCCCTCCTCCTTAGGCTGGCAGATTCCCAAACTCACATCAGTGCAGCAGTATATATAGGGAGCCACCCAAAGTCATATCATCAGTTTTATCTTGTTTCTGAAAGGGAGGAGCCCTAAAATGGGTATTAGTGGACTGAGGAAGAGCACCTATATTGGAGAAGATGCCGAAGGGGATTCCCTTGGTTACTGATGAAGTTATAAGTAGATTACCTAGTAGACTTAGGGGGGAGGAAGGTAACAAAGACTGCAACAGTAAATACATTTGAACATCAACATTTATGGTAAGTATGCACAACTGTACTGCGTTTTTCACGTTTCACTTTTGCAGTCCTGACTTGTGGGAAAACTCCCAAAGCTGAAATGAGGGTGGAAAATGATTAGGGAGAGGACAGGATGCCCTGCAGAATGGCAGTGGTGAATCCTGCTCTGGACCTGGAAAAGGCTACTAGGTGATAGTGTCTGAGGTGTGCACAGATGACCAAGTGGCAGCTTCCATAATGTCTTCAATAGGGACGCCTTTCAGGAAGACAGCAGAGATAGCAGTAGCATTAGTGGATTGTCACTGGAGAGCCTCAGGTGACTTTTTGTCTTGATGGCTGTAACAAAATGAGATGCAGTGGGAGATCCATTTTTGACACAGTCTGTTTAGAGGCTGGTTTTCCCTCAGAGCCAGGCGGAAAGGTCACAAAGAGTTGGTCAGATTTTTTCAAGGCTTTTGTTTTGTCAATATAGTAATGGAGCTGCCTATGCACATCCAAATAATGAAGTATTCTTTCTCCTTGGTTCTGGGAGTTGGGAAAGAATATGGGTAGGTGAATGGCCTGATTAAGGAAAGTGTCACTGACCACTCTAGACATGAAGGAATGGTTAGTTCTGAGGGAATCTCTGTCTGGGTGGAAGATGAGGAAAGGCTCCACCGCCATGAGAGCCTGCAGCTCAGAGACTTTCCTAGCAGAGGTGATAGCCAGCAAAAGGGCAGTTATCCAAGTTAGAAACTTTAGATGGGCAGAGATTGCCAGGTTGAAAGGAAGCAGACTCAGTTTTTCAGAACAAAATGAAGGTCCCTTGGAGAGGGAGGCTGCCTCCTGGGAAGTCTGATGTGGATGACTCTCCTAAGAAACTGTCTTAACAGAAGATGGGAAAAGACAGGGGGAAGAGCAGGTATATGGGCCAAAATGGTTGATGCAAGGATTTTAATGTAAGAGTAGGAAAGTCCTTTATCAACCAGACTAACCAGGTAGTCTAGAATGACAGAAATCTGGGTTGAATCAGGACTGTGGCACTGCTGCTGGCACCAGATTGAAAATATTTTTTTCTTTTGCCGAGTATGATTTTATGCTACTAGGCCTTCTAGCCTCCTCAAGAATGTCCTGAACCTGTTTGCTCAGGGCAGGCTTGATCCAGAACGCTGTGTAATTATCCAAGTTGAAAGGCTGAGCATCTGCAGGTTGGGGTGCATAATCCTTCCCTTGTCCTGAAGCCAATTGGTGTTTGCTCCTGAAACAGCATCTTTTAATTCAGCATTTTCTTTAGTGACAAAAAGGTCTATCTGTAAGACTCCCCATTTCTGGACCATGCTGAAATATATTTCCTGATGCAGATGCCATTTATGGGGGTCCATTAGGTTTCTGCTGAAGTGATCTGCTAGAGTATTTTGGACACCGGGAAGGTTTTGTGCCAGGAGGTGTAAACACCAGAGAGTGACCAGTTTCCCAAATATGCATAGCTACATGACATAGAGGGGTAAGCCCTCCTGAATCTTTATGTGCCAGATGACTGTGGTGTTGTCGGTCTTGACTAACAGGGCCCCTGCCTCCCATTTTTCCTTCAAAGCTACTAGGCCCTATTGCACTGCTATGAGCTCTCTCCAGTTTACATGCGTGTCCTTGAACTGAGACTCCCACTTCCCTTGGGATTGGAAGTGAGTCCCCCAGGCTGTCTCTGAGGCATCTGTGGTGAGAGTTTGGCCCTGGGAGTGAATCTCAATAGAAGGCTCTGATTGTGTGCACAAGCCTATGCCTACCATGCAAACTCCTCCTTGAGGCAAGGAATCAACTGTACCTCAGTCTACAGGGACTGAGAGTGTTGGCACCACACATTTTTCAGGTACCACTGGAGTTTCCTCATGTGCAGCTTGGCCATGGGGGGATCATGAAGATACAAGATGCCATGTAGGCCAGTGGAAGTCTCTGGCTGAGATGCATTGTTTTTGCTGGATTATTTTGAAGTAATGTGTCAAGAAGGAGACCTTGCCTGAGGAAGGAAGGCTTCTTGAAGATAAAAGTCTAGGAGGGCCCCAGGAAAACTATCCTGGTGGATGGAAGAGTGTTAGATTTCTACAGATTTATGGTGAAGCCCAAGGAGGGCAGGAGGCTCTTGGTAAACCTCAGATCCTTGTGATGTTTTGATACATTTGTGGCCTGTAGTAGGCAATCACACAGGTAGGGGTAGATATGGATCCCTCTGGTTCTGCAAAAGGCAATTACAGGAGCTAAGGCACTTGGTGAAAACCCTGGGAACAGCAGACAAGCCAAAGGGCAGTGCTAAAAATTGACTGGTACCTGCTGTGAGGCAAAGAAACCATTTGTGCAATTCCTGAATGGGATTGTGCTGGTAGGCATCTTTTAGATCCAGAGAGACCATAAGGGCCTGTTGAACTATCATGGACAAGAGGTTTTGAAGAATCAACATTTTGAATTTTGGAACCAGGAGGAACTGACTAAGGCTGGACAGGTCTAAAACAGGACACCAAGAATCTTCTTTTCTGGGAACCAGAAATAGCCTGGAGTAGAACCCTTTTCCTTTCTGATGTTCTAGAACTGGTTCCACTGATCCCTAAAAGCACAAAATCTGGATTTGAGAGAGGGTCTCTGTTTTTGATTTAGAGAAGTACCCGGATAGCCTGAGCATTTTAAAGGTTCTTTGAAAGTAAGTTTGTAACCATTTGAAATAATGTTTAGAACCCACTTGTCTGAAGTGATGAGGGACCTATTTTGTTTGAACAGGAACAGCCTTCATCCTAGTATTGTGGGGGGACAGGGAGAGCAGAGTGGTTGAGTCATTGTTGCTTTCTGGCAGATGCCTGTGGCCTAGAACTCCCTTGCCTGGAAGTTTCTGAGGTCCACTGCCTAGGTTTCTGCAGTTGTTGCCACTGCCTTTGTGTCCTTTCCTGCTGGGGTTTCCTCTGCCTGCTTTTAGACTGGGAGGGAAAGGACTAGTGTTTAGTGGGGAAGTTCCTACTAAACCTTGATGGCTAAACTTGAAGGAAGTCTTTCACAGTCTGCATAGAATTAACTTTGTCTTTCATCTTTTTAAGAACAGCCTCAGCTTTAGACCAATAGAGGAAGTTCTTGTCTAGGGGCGCATTAAGAACGTTACATTTAATATGGTCAGGAAGAGAGTGTTCCCTAAGCCATGCATGTCTTTTAATAACAGAACCAGTGGCTGCTGCCTGGCTAGAAACCTCCATACACCATAGTGACAGTGTAAGGAATGCCTAGCTACCTGTGAAATGGAGTGGCAGAGATCCAAAAGTTCCTTAGAACGGTTTATATCCTCAGGGGAAAAGACCTTTTGTTTTATCTGATCCAGGAAGGTTTGCTATTTAATCATGTGAAATTGACAGGTGAGAGACATCATGGTTAGGGTGGCTGAGGTATATACTTTTTTTCCCAAATCTATCAAGGGCCCTGCTCTGTTTATCCATAGGTAGAGGGTTTCTAGAGGAACTGGCTCTAGCCCCTTTGATTCCTGGGGTGACCACTTCTGGACCAGCAGATGGATTTTTGAAAAGGTATTTGTGGGAGTCCTCTACCATATAAAACCTGTCTGGATTTCCAGGGGCTGGGGGAAGAGAGTTAGGATTCAAAGAGTAATCTAGGAATACATCCTCAACCACCTCTAAAACAAGGGGAATAGCAAGAGGTTTGCATTCTGGCAGATCCAGGAACTCCCTAATTCTCTTTTTAGACTGAGGGCATTCCTTTGCTTCCCACTGGAAATGTTCCCTCATAGCATGGAAAGTCTCTCCAAAGGTATCCTCTGCAGAGGGAAGCAGATGCCAGGTTCTCCTTAGAATCTCATTCCTCAAAAGAAGTGCAGGAAAGTCCTACTTCAGAATCAGACCCCCTCTAGGTCAGAATCCTCAACAGATTCAAAAGGATCTGGAAACACTTCAGAAGTAGGATCCCTTTTCCTTTTTCCTGGGGAAGAATACCCAGGGCTTGTCTAGATATGACTATGGAAATCAGACTTTCAGCTAGCCTAAGTCTCGCTGATATCCCTGAAAAAGGGAACTGGCAGGCCTAGGAAAAATCCCTATGGAAGTACTCCTCTTAGGAGTTGCTTTGGCCTTGGACCTAGCGATGTCCAAAATTTTGACACCTGTCTCTCGGGAGGAATGAAGAACCAGTGTAGGCTTCAGCTACAAAGAAGCATCACCAGTAAAAGTGCGCTCATCTGAAGCAAAGGCCTTCTGTGCAGCCCCAGACCCAACTGACTACCAAAGTGCAAGAGCTTGTGCAGAAGTAGAGGGACCTGATGGCATGTTGAACTACAAATGTGTCTTAACAGAGGCCTGCACCACCACCTCAGACAGAGAAGAAAGCTGTGAATGCACCTGGCCTCCATCGATCACGAGCCTAGAAGGAGAATGGTTGTCATCCGAGGTACTAAGCTTGGGTCACTCTATCTTTTTCCTTCTTATGTCTAGGCTGCTCAACCTTTGAATGACCAGCGGATGCCATCTAACACTGATGAGAAGATTCAAGACTAAGGAATCTAGCTAAGACCTCGGCCCTACATCTGATCATCCCAGAATTAAAGCAGGCACACAAACGGCAACTAGGGACATTGTGATGTGGACCTAAACAGGTGACACAAAGTGAATGAAAGTCTCTGTGTGGGATCTGCTTATTACAAGGAAAACAACTGTTTAACTTATCTGACATGAGTTAAAGTAAGATAAAAGAGTTCTCCAATGGGTACTTATCTTTCTGACAACTTCTTTCTTATGTGGACTGACTGACACACTGAAACACTGCTTTGGGTTCTGATGGCAAGAAAAAGACTAATATCATGATGTTGGCTAGCTGCCTATATACCCTAGCTCACTAACATCAGTTTGGGCATCCACCAGCCTAAGGAAGAGGGGAATTTTTCTCTGGTAGTCAGGCTGGTCAAGGGCCTTCACTGTAGGAAAGCCCACAAATCAGGACTGCAACAGTGAAACACAAAGAACATCTCCACTTCCTCTAAGCTCTCCTCACTCTGGATTATACAGATGACTGTGCAGTTATTGAGACAAGATGGAAAGCCATGGACAGCACCCCAGCATTGCAGAGCTATAATGTCTTCCAATCATTTAGACTATCTACTGTTTAGGAAGGGAGACAAGGAGGAGGGTGGTCTCAATTTAGATCAAATATAAACACATCTCAACTCTTGTCAAACAGAACACAAACACACTTCAAGGCTGATCAAACAGAGCACAAACACACTTTAAGGCTGATTAAACAGAGCACAAACACACTTTAAGGTGGTCCAACTGTATGACTCACTTGAGCTTATCTATATCTAATTTACCATCAGTCAAGTCCTATGTCATATCTTCGCAAACAATAGATTTCTGTATATGACCCATGAAGCCCATATCTCATGCATAAATATACTGGAGACTCTCCCCATTTAACCCAATACCATATTCATGAGCAGCTTTACCTATCCCATTATAAAGTGGGGAATCATACATGACGTCAAACATCCATGCCCAAATATTCCTGGAATTTATCAACACAAACACATAGAACCCACTCATCCATATGCCCAACAGCGGTGCTAAAATCCTTGACCTAATCCTCAAAAACATGGGGGAACACTGCACCCTGCCTATTGTAATGTCATTATTCAGGTTGGACCATAAAGCTGTCTACTTTGAAATAAAATTAAATATGAGACTCAAGTTAACCCTGAAACTGTTAAGAATTGTTCTAAAACTAACTTTCTAGTATTAAGTGACACTAGCAAAATTCCAAGCTCCCCCAAACCCTAAAAATGCTGCTGCCTATGCAGAACTGTTCACAGAAACTTTATACAATCATGTAAATAGTTGTATAGAGATAGCTGTACTTACAGGAAATAAGTCATTGAATTCAACCCAATCAAGGGCAGGTCATGCCTACTCAACCTGGTGGACCTTGAGAAAGTCACTAAAACCATGAACAAGGGCAAAACAGTGAACACTGCCTACCTTGACCTGGCAAAGTATTCAACACAATACCTCACTAAATTAGGCATACACCCGATGGACATCCAGCTGCCTCATAGATCAAAATCAAGAAACTATGATAGAGGAGGCTACTTCCACCAAGAGGCCAGTCACTAGTAGAGTTCCTCAGGGCCCGGTGATGGGGCATCTCCTTTTTTGGCATCTACTTCTCTGAAGTCAGGGCCACCATCACGGGTCTCTGACTGACCAAGTTTGCAGACAAATGCAAACTAGCCACATTCATAGAATTGCCCAAATATATAAATACCTTTGAAGAATGACTAACACTGACATATACCTGGTGTCAGAGCCATAGTCTAAAACTCAATGCAAAGAGATGCATAATAGTATCCTTTGGAAAGACAGCTACCCTGGAAATTACCACAGTGATAATATACCCATAAGGACAGGCCCACTGGTCTTTGCCATTACAGCTACTGTCTTGAGAAAGGCATTCTACACTGGACAACTTATAAGCAGTGGTATGGTACCTAGGTCCAAGGATGTTACTGTTCCACTGTACTTGGCCCTCATCAGACCAATCATTCAGCACAACATGCCCTTTGGTAATGTATCTGACCAGAAACAACTGTAGTAACCACAGAGATTCCTTACAAAAAGAACACAGGGCAAAAACATGTCCTACTCAGACTGCCTCAAAGTCTTATCACTGTACTTTTCTCCTTCAGACTATTATGAGGCAAATCAATGCCTGGCCTACAAAGTATCATCTGACCTCATTCGGATGGATCTATTGCACATCTGCAAAACAAACAGCATCAGAGATATCCAATCTGGGACTTACCCTCATCTGCAACATAAATAGGACATGTTGGAAAGACAGGTAGGTATGTGTCTCAGAGACTCCTCCTCCTCTGGAACAGGTTTCCCAACCATTATATTAAAATGATTAACAAAACTTAAACCGAAAACAAACTGTTACAAAATGCTAGTGAAAGTCGAACCTTGAAACAACGACCGCTTTTAATAACTTTAAACGCACAAAAATATAAACGTTTTTCATTCCACTTAATAGTGGGACTTCCTCAGAATATTAGCACTCCATTCATTTCAAACTTTTTATAAACTTTAAATCAATTTGGCGCCAAAAAGGTGTACGCATAAACCATTTAAAGCTATATTAACTGTAAAATTAAGATACCTGACTAAATAAGTGCATCTTAAAACATACTCTCATTAAACCTGATTCAATAAAAATATTTAGAAATAATCAAAGCACAGATGATCCAAATGTTTCAGAGGGCAATAATATTTCATTATCAAACTTATTTAATGAACTGGATGCAAATATGTTAAAATATAAAAAACTAAATTTGAAAATAGAATATTTCCAGGAATGTTTAAGAGCAGAAATTGTTCCAAAAGGCCTTAGAAGCTGGCGTTACCCGACAGGGTTAATCCCAGGATTTGAATTCCATAAAGATTTAGTTAAACTTTTCAATAAGCAAGGTTTGCAGCTTATGCAGATTATGATAAAGCATTATTCTCTGACAACCAAAGAATTAGAAGAAAAGATAGAAAAATTGGATATAATGATCAAACAACATGTTGATTTTGTTGAAAAATGTGAGATACCAGCCACGAACTGAAAATGCAAAAATTCTCAATGTAGAAATACGTTGCACACACTGATAAAATCCAACTGCTGTAGAATATCCAATACGTTTTATTAAAAAACAGAGATGAGCGCTTTCGCGTGGTCCATCCACGCTTCATCAGATAACAATTAATTAACTACTGTGCATCTATATATCCGCTTGCGCAGGAAAACTCTCAATTAAAATAATTAATTAATTCATTTAAAACTTTGCTAAAATATACATTCATCATAAATCGCATATTTTTATCAAAACTTTTACCGCTAAACATAAAAAGCTTATACGAACAATAAAAAGGAAGGCAAATATTTAGTTATTTCATTTATCGTCAGACTTTCTTATCAGATTGCTCCGTATATGTCAAATTCCCTAGGTGAGATCTCCAAATAGATCTACCTAAATATCATTGATTTAAACATGTTGATTTTCTAAGATATAAGTATGAATACATGCATTGTTTTCAAAGTATAGAACAACACATCGAGAAAATGAGAAAAACAAAAATCAAAAAATTAGAAAGAGATAGAGTGCAATATGAAAAAGGCTTGGTGTATCCACTTCCCCCACCTG
Source organism: Protopterus annectens (assembly GCF_019279795.1). Taxonomy (NCBI): domain Eukaryota; kingdom Metazoa; phylum Chordata; order Ceratodontiformes; family Protopteridae; genus Protopterus; species Protopterus annectens. Next base: position 512,781,066 of record NC_056748.1, read on the forward strand.
CCCAAGTGTGGCCTAACAAACAATTAGATTCCCTCAATGGTTTTACAAGTGATAAAAATCAGGACACTTCAAGGATAAATGACAACAATAACATTAATCATCCGATTTCACATTCTCCCACACAACAGGGGGGATACGAAGATGGAAGTTAATCAAGTGAGGCGAAGTGAACGCTTGAAAAGTTATAACAACAACAATAATTCTAGACCATTAGAGGCTAACAATTGAGCAGTAAATACGAATAACAATCAGGGTTTTCGGAGAGGCACTCAGAAAAAACAATGGAACAGGAAGAGGAACCAGAACAGGAGATGACTAACTAAAATATTCAAGACAATGGACCTGTATTGATAAAAAACAAGAAAAATGACTTTACTGTTAATAATTTTTCCTCTTTTCAGGTTACACAACGTTTAGTAGACACACTCTGCAAAGGTTTAACATTTGTGCCATCATGTAGGATGAACCTGGCAGAAGCTATTTGCGATCTCAAACTTTTTGTTAGAAAATTGAATTTTAAAAAACCTATTAGGTGAACAACGAAATGTAAATAACGAGTTTAGAGTCGCAAGTTGCTTCAATCCACCACTACATAATTCACTCTCTACCTTTGAAAGAATATGTGAATTAGATTTGAGAGAACTGAATAAAAATAGCTCAAAATTTGTTGATAATTTAAATAAAGAGGAAAGGGAAAGCCTTGATTGCTTATTAAAGGCTAATGTAAGAATAATGAATCCAGATAAAGGTGGGGGTTTGATGTTTATGGGTGTGCCAGACTATGTACAGCACATTAGGGACATCTTAACAACAGATGTCTATAAAATAGCATCACGCAATGAATATAACAAAGCTAATCTATTTATAAAAAGTTTACTAAATGAGTTATTCATCGAGGTTAGAACTGATATACATATCTTCAATTATTTAATGGTAATGGCACTAAAAGTACCTTGTATGTTCGGAGTGCCTAAAATTCACAAAAATCTTCAGAATCCTCCATTTAGACCAATAGTAGATGGAAGGAATTTGTTTACATACGCGTGTGCTAAATTTGTAGATTCCATTCTCAAAAAATATGTAACAAAAGAAGAATGGATTATCAAAGACTCTTGGACTTTTTTAGAAAGATTACATTTATTTTCATATAAAAAAGAATATAATTTTTTGACAATAGATGTCAAAGAATTATATACTACTATTCCACATAATGAAGGGATAGAATGGGTCACTGCAAGAATGTGCCAAAAACATGCTCCGGAATCTGAAATTTCTTTAGTCCAAGAAATGTTGGATATAATACTTTCTTACAACTTTATTCTTTTTGAAAATCAGTATTATGTGCAAAAGAAAGGGGTAGCGATGGGATCACCATGTGGTTCAAGTTATGCAAATTTGGTGATGTCATATTGGGAAAGTACTTATATATTTCCTAACACCTTGTTTCAAGATGTAGTAAAGTTTTATGTGAGATTCATTGATGATATTTTTGTAATAATAGAAGGCACAATGCAAACAGCAGAAAGTTTGGTTAAAATGTTAAACCAATCTACTGAATTTTTGAATTTCACATATACATTTGATACTACATCTATATCATATTTAGATATACAGTTGACAAAAAATATCAAACAAAAACAATATGAAGCTTGGGTGTATAGGAAACCTACATATTTGAATACATTTTTGCATTTCTCTAGTGCTTACCCTTTTCATCAGAAACATTCAGTGCTGAAAGGCCAATTGGTGCAAGCAGCAAGAATGATAACAACAGCTGAGAAATTTCAAGAAGAATGTTCCAGTTTAAAACAAATGTTTTTGAATAGAGACTACCCATTAGATCTTATAGAAGAAATAATTTCTGAGGTGACATCAAAGAGAATGAATGGATTATATACACCTATACTGGTAAATAAAACTGGAGTAGGGCCAAATGATAGATGTATATCAAATGTTCAAGCATTCAACCAGAGTTTGCCAACTGTAGTTAGTAAGGAGTTCAATTTGGCGTGTATATTTAATTTCTGCTCGAATTATACACCTATAAAAGAAATAATGTTGAAAAATTGGTCTTTGTTGAAAGATGATGTTAGTTTAGGGTCAACATTCAACTTTATACCTAAAATTGTATGGAGGAAAGCGAATAGTTTTAAACAAATGTTTCAGAAGCAAAAATTTCCTTTTATCAGGAATTCAGGCATGGTGCAATGTGGAAACTGCTCCCTTTGTTACATAATGGTTGTAGGGAGCAATTTTGACATTAATGGATATAAAATTAATCTCAAAGGAAAGTTTAATTGTAACACTAAAAGAGTAGTTTACATAGCTAAATGTCAAGTCTGCCCATCTTTTTATGTGGGCAAGATGGATCGAAAATTTAGAGAAAGGGTGTCTGAGCATTTGAGAAGTATAAGTCAGCATAAAGAAGAAAATGCGCTAGCAAGACATACAATATTGTATCCTGAACATAAATTTAAATTTAAAATTATTCAACAAGTAAATCAAGATGTGAGAGGTGGACCTACTAGTTTATTATTAGAGAAGATAGAACTCTTATGGCAAATTAGGTTGAATGCTTATATGTATCCAGGATTAAATGACAAATGTTCGATAATGTGCCTACTAAAATTAAAAAGTTTAGAGAGATGAATGATCACTGTGGTTTGAAGGTGATAAAGAATTTTTCTGTATATATATATTCATATTTGTTACTATTTACAATCCTATTCACATATGGAAAAGAGTAATTAATTTAAGTAATTTTTCATTATTTCTAATTTTTTTATTATTTTTAATTTTAACATGCTTATTTATCTATTAATGTGCATATTTAAATGTATATTATTTATCACTTCTGAATTGATTTATTTATAAGTGTAAGCTTCAGCCTGTTATTCGAGAGGCTTTGTAAAGGTAAATAGAAGAAAGTAGCTAATTTTAAAGTATATAACATCATAGTTTATAATTGAAATTGAATATTAGTCTAGTGTTAGTTATATATAGTTATTGGAATATTAATATGCATTATAAACTTGAAGTATTTTAACATAGTTTTATATTTATATTTATGCACTTATGTTTTAAAGAAGCTGCTATCATAATGGCAGATGCATCGCATTTCCTGTATAGGAATGTATATATACATATATGTATTTTAAATATTTGGTATATTTATATTTTGTTTAGTGTAATTGGAGTCACATTTATATTATAATATTTTTATTGAATCAGATTTAATGAGAGTATGTTTTAAGATGCACTTATTTAGTCAGGTATCTTAATTTTACAGTTAATATAGCTTTAAATGGTTTATGCATACGCCTTTTTGGCGCCAAATTGATTTAAAGTTTATAAAAAGTTTGAAATGAATGGAGTGCTGATATTCTGAGGAAGTCCCACTATTAAGTGGAACGAAAAATGTTTACATTTTTGTGCGTTTAAAGTTATTAAAAGCGGTCGTTGTTTCAAAGTTCGACTTTCACTGGTGTTTTGTAACATATTAAAATGATTATTGCTCAAGGTGGAGACAGAACCTAGTGTCTGAAAGCTCCAAGTTGAAGTACAATACTGTGAATGGATATTCTTTCAATTTTTATGGTAGAAAAACAGATACATCTGTGGATAGTGGTAATTACACACATTACCCACAACAAAAATTCAGTTGTACTTATTTTTTATGTAAGTTTTATGGCAGTTGACAAGGAAGTAGACTACCCCTCAGCGGCAAATAGAAACGCATTATTGTAGATGTGCTTTTTAATTTACTTCTTACTGGGACATAAGGAGCATAGAGAATGTGGGTATCACTGTTTTGTGGCAGGTGAAGTATGAAAGCAAATGGCAGTTACAGGATCATTTTTGAATGATTATGGTTTCTTGGGGAGCAACATAGCCATTATATTTATGTGGTTCCTTCACATCAAAGGTAATGTATTATCTCAGGCAGATATTGCACTGGTCGCTATGTGTTTGTTTTGTACCCAAGTATCTCTTACTCAAAATCCCAGATTTTTTTTTTAAATGCGAACTGCTTTCATTAAACTGATATATAACCTGTTATAACCAGGTATCAAGTCCAGCTTTTTAGAGGACTTTTGTTGTCTGGCACTATTCCTAACTTCCACTTGAGGGCTATTTCACCTCTGCACAAAAGGCCAAATAAAACTAATTTCCAGAATATATATGGACATACCTCTCAATCTTTTAGTGCAAGAAATCTGGACAAAGCTAAAAATAATGAGGGGGGGGGGTCCAAAGGCCCAAAAATAGGAACCGAGTATAAATATTACTCGTATAAATTTAGAAATTTGCTAGAATAACAGGTTTGGCTTTAGCATACATTTTATGAAGGATATGAAGTCTGAAATGAAAGTGTATTGTCATTGTTTAGTGACTTTAATCCTCAATGACTTGCTGGAAAACCACATATTTTAGGAGGACCTGACCAAAATTCTAGAGACTTGAGAGGTATGTATGTGTACGTTTTCATTGTCTGAAGTAAAAATCCTATATATTTTACCATAAAAATATTTTCAGTTGTAACATGCCATGTTTTCAAATTGGTAATGCAGTGGAGTTATATTCAGAGGTTTGTTACAGTGGAAGCTATGAGGTATAAATTGCAGGCTTAGGTGTGTTGTGCAACTGAATACTCTGTTATCTGAAAGTTTTGTAATGAAATCTAAAAATGTGACAGAGATATCCTTCAAAAAAAAAAAAAGAAGACTTTGTGCCTTCAGTTCATGTGCCTTGATTACCATTCATTTCACAAAAAAATGTAATATTTACTAACCATTTGATTTTCAGAGAGTCATTAGTTTGAGTCCCCATAACATAGAGAGAGATTGAGTGAAAATACAGGCTTACAATAACCATGGACTTGGTATATGTTTCTTGGACATATAGCAATCTTGGAGTTGGTATTCATAATTTAGGAGGTGTAGGGACTTTTCTCAAACATTGAATGGTGCAGAGGGCTTGATCTCTCCTGTAGAAAAAAAAAAGTTTAAAAGGAAAACAGTGATGGACCACTTTTGCTGGACCCTATTTTAGTTCCCATGTAAAATTCCTGGGCTTACACTTATAAGTCTTGTAATCAGACTAGAGCGCCATATATTTTGCATTTGTTGAAGATGGCAAACTTATGTATCAAAATCATATTACTGGTGGGTTTCAATGAAACAAAAGCTGAAAGTAATACTTTTTTTCATAGGAAAAGTAATATTTTCTGTCATTTTATACTTATGCTCCAAGAGACATGCACATATTTGAGATTCTCTTGCCCACTTTCCTTAAAAAAAACTATTGAGCTGTAGAAAACAAAATGAAAATGGGCTTATAAACATGTGTTGTTTGTAACATTTCATAAATATCTTGAGGCTGTAGATTATCATTTGAAGTTAAGGTAGAATTCAGGCTAGAAAGGCTTTTGTAAATTGACAGAGTGGGACTACAAAAATAGCTAATAAATGCATAGCTTGATTCAGTTCTCTTCAGACCAAAATAAACAAACCATAAATGTATAATGTTGGTCTGATTTCAAACCTGAAATGAGTGTCTGTATAAAGTGATCTTTTCATTCTTTGCATATGTTGAGACATAAAACATGACATTATTTTTTTATTAAAATTCAAAATTCAGATTCTTCTTTGAGGATAGAGGCACAATTCAAATATGTTTTACAGATAATTATCCCAGCAATGTTTGTTAAAACATTTTAAGAATAAATGGTGAATGATTTTGGAGTCGGAGGCCTATAAATCAAAGAGCAAAAATAGCCTGAAACATACAGTATTCTGAGGACAGATCTAAAAATGCTTACCAGTTAAGGGGTTAAGTGTACCATTAGTTGCTGCTATTACATTTGCTACTGTGAAGTCATATTTGAAAACACTTTCAGTCTTGAGTTTTCCTGGATTCAGATGGAGTTTTTGAGACATCAAGGAGTATTTTTCAGTTTTTATAAAGTTAAGATATTTTTGTAGGTTTTCTTTCTTCTGTGTTCTGACTTTCATTGCTTTGACATGTTTTTTTTTTCAGAGACATGTACTGCACCTCTATTTTAATGTCTCAAAGTTGTCTCTTATGTAGTCTTGCATTTATTTTGAATTAATCTTTTGGCATAGTCTACATATGTCAACCACAGGACTAGTTAGGGAGGATCCGTAACATCAGACATCTGCATTTTAAGCAGGATATTACTCAACCAGTTGTCATATAGGCTATTATCAACATTAGCACAAAACATGCTTTGCTACAAAGGCAAGCAATTCTGCAATAGTTTATTTGCATGTACCAGCAGCCAGAGTTTGTGCATTACTGATATAATACAGGAAGTGATGCAAAGAAAAATGTATTACTGCTACTAAATTTATCCATAAAGAAAGTAGTCATTCTGGAAATTATTACATTTCTCTGAGCCTGATGAGAATGCAGGACTGCAGATTTGTTTCAAGCACATCATGTGCCACTTAAGAATCTCTGCAGGACAGGCAAGTCTAAATCTGTTTGGACAGAATTTAAGAAAAAGTTGTGTCCTCGATGCTGGGAGATCCCACTAACACTTTCAGAGAAAAGAGACTTGATAATGAGTTAAGGCATTAACATACACATGTTTAAGTGCCTTCAACACCACCACAGCATTACCCTTATTAACTCAATACATAGCAATATGAACTCTGGTCTAATTTACTGTTGGAATATTTGTAGATACATCAAGAGCATTTGAAACAGTTAATCACAACCTACTTCTATCAAAATTGGCAAAATTTAACTTCAGGTAAATTCTTTTACTTGGTTCCAAAGCTACTTGGAAAATAGGACATTACAGGCCTTTACTAGCTACCACCTTTCTTACAAAGGGACCCTTGACATCAGTGCCATAAGGATTAGTACTAAGACCCTTGCACTTTTCTCTCTCTCTCATCAATAACCCCTCAGGGAAATTCACATCTCCAGATTTCACACTACGTGTACACAAAATTCTATTTCTTGATGTAGATAAATCCATTATTAAACTCTAATCCCAGCTACAGTTATCCTTTTCTAAGCTTTGTCTGTGGGCCTCAGACAATAAATCAATGATATTACTTGCTTCCCCTCACAAATGTAAGCAACTGCTGGATATCTTGATTTATGACAACAAAAATAACAGAATCTCAACAGTTAATGAATACAAATACCTAGGACTAAACCTGATTAATTCCCTTAATGTCTCTATACACACACACACACACACACACACACACACACACACACACACACACATGTTAATAAAGTCCTTTCCTAACTCCAAAGCTTATAAAATCTCTCATCTACTTACTACCACTACACCCACAGCCATAGCTAAGAATATACTGTTACCCAAGCTTGAATAAGAGCTCCCTTTCTGGCATTTCATTTTGTCCATAATGCACAAATTCTACAGACTACTGTAAACAAAATATGTGGATTTGCATTATTAGCTGATGCATGCAGCCATCAGCATACTATTCTATAGAAAGTAGGTTGGTCACTTCCAACTGAAAGAGCAGCTCTATCACTTGGGCATCCCAATATTTAATATACTAAAACTAGGATATTGCACCCCTTCTAAGAATACATGTCCAGCTTAGAGAACAGGTATATGCCTTATAAAAGGTGACACTTGCATGCTGAGCAGACTGCCTTAAAAGACTACTATAGGTGAGGGGACACTCTCCAGGATAGGGTCAGCATTATGGAGCAAGCAGCTTCCTGAAATTAAGTCTAAAGAATCCCTCCAGGATTTTAAAAAGGCATTACATGACCATCTCAAAAATAACAACTTGCAAATGTTTTAGGGACATAGACTGAAATATTATTACCCTTGGTACCAACACATGCTTGCTTTGAAAGACTGCTCTATCAATTTACTTGCTGGACCCCACTCTGATGGACCTCCTGTATTTCTGTAAAGCAAACAGCACCAGACTTATCTGTTCTAAAGTCTTAAACCTTGCCTATGACATAAATAGGACCTACTGGAGAGAGTACCCCTCATCTGAAACAGGCTCCCCATAGTTCCCTTCTAACCCAATTCAATGTAACTTGAAAAATTGGATGGGGAACAGGAAATTCTCCCCTGGTTAGCACCAGTGTCTCTAATGTACATAGGCAGCTTATAAATGGTTCATCTCCCATCTCTGCTTGTAAATGTTTCATCTTCCAAGCCTCTGCTTACACTTACCAAGGGTATCAGAACTTGTCAGAGATTTGGGATGCATGGCTGGGCTTAAAAAGGCCTCAGTGGTCAGAAGTCTAATACACAGCTTAAATCTACATTATTTCCCACTATATATAATTATAGTGCATGCAGTGCTGTGATTACGCTCCGAAATTCAGAAAAAGACAAACAAGTAAATCACCAGAATGGCACACAACCCAACTTTAACAAATGTCAAGCACCTCTTGCTAAAGTTGTTAAGGATGAGTCTAGCGCTAGGCAGTAAAATCTGCCATTTCTGTCCAGCAAATGACAGTGGCAGAAAAAATAAGATATGTTTCTGCCTGCTGTCCGTATTGGTAATATACCCCCAACTTCCTCAAACTTACATTTTAGAATAACAAAATGTGTTAGCATCCATTTCCTGAGGGACACAAACTCAGAAACTCAAATATATGTCATTATGTAGTGACTTCAACCCTAAGTGGTTTGCCCGTAAATCACATATTACATGAGGAACAGGCAAAAAATATGAAGTAATAATCTGAATGTACAGCGAAAATCTACACAGTTGGGAGGCATAAAAAGTTAAGTGCTACCTCTCCTACAGCACTTGCTATGTGTTTTACGGCTTTGAAAACTGAGAAAACACTTGGTGATTTTTTTCCATGCAACTAGTAGTACATGGAACAGATAAATCTCCATGCACTACAAAGCATCATCTTCTCACTGATCATAACCTTAAATTATGTATTCTTAACATGGATGCCAATATTCAATATTATCTAACAGATTATGATTGATGACCTGATCATAATTCTCTAAAGTGCTTCTGTTATTCACTGTCCATATATCATTTGCTGCATTTTGACTCATTTGAATATTTACTCCTCTGATTATCTAACTGTGTATATTGTTTACATTGTATATAATTGTAAATTGCTTTTGTTACAATCTACTTCTACTATTTATCATGTGATATGTTTTTACCACTATGTATTTTTCCACGTCATGGCTGAAATGGTCTTTCGACCACCCTACCTACCTGATTGACAACTCACTACATAAATTAATAAAACATATTCAGCATTGAAATTAGACAATACATTTTGTGGATCCATATATACCCAAAAAGCCTGAAATTTCAAAACAACTTTTAGCTTGCCTTTACACATGAAAAATAATCTATGCATTGTACACCGAATATACAGCTTCCAAATGAATTAACAGGAAAAATACTTCCTCAAAGGGAGGTTAAAATGTCTACATATGTAGAAGTAAATGCTGCTACCCTAGCAATTTCATATATTTGCATACAATACCTGTCTCCAAACACGCTGTGTTAAACACAATAAAAAAAACTTCATTAATATCTTTTGTAAGGGCCACCAATTAACATTTGATCAGCTCTCTTTAAATGAAATTGTTGTTGGGTAGTCATATATAAATGAAAGGTGACAAGTAGCAAGCTGCATTCTCAATTGCCACACCCACCCCCAACTGCATCATCTCTTGCTCAATCTCTCTTTATGTCAGTGGACAGAGAAAAACACCATGCCCAGTGTGGAGATTAGGCTTTACAAGGGAAACTGATCTGTACTGCAGGTACCAACAATGAACATCCCATCCATGTTTTGCATTTTTTTCCTTAATAAGGGGGGAAGGGGGAATATACCCTGTATCACCATTATCAGGGCTTCAACTCAAGATCACCATTTACTAAGCATACCAGTTACAGCACTGGTCTAACATGGAATAAATGGAATGTTCGTTTGTTTAACTAGATTACTATATCTAATAACTGAATTTGAGGTTGTGGGGGAGTAGAGAAATCTCTGCAAAAAATTTAATTTGTAAGTAACCTTCCCACATTGTACTTGCAACTTAAACTGTTGCTGAGTTACACTGTGGGCAAGAAACGTGTTGGTAGATATTTTGTCAGTGATATTTTAGTATAGCTCTAACAAAATTATGGCATTACTTTCCTAATATATGTCCTCTAAAACAGCATAATTTAACAAGTTCATGTAATGCACGACTTCAGGACATATCAGCATGTGGTATTTTCCTTTAATTTTGCTTGCAAGGGTGACCAATACCTCCTTAACCTCCCCCCTTTATAAATAGGCAGGTGGGGATTTAAGCCTTGCAAATAGAAATATAGAAAATAGTTTGCCAACCTGACAGAACAAGGCTATGCATGCCACAGAATGAGCACTTAACTGTGAAATTTATTCAGTTGATATAAAGTAGAGTTGTGCAAAATCTTACCATAATAGTAGATGTCATTCCCTTCACTGCTGCAGTACTTTTTTACATAAGGGATCTCCTGCCAAGGCTAGCCCAATGTCCAGCCAGTATACCAAAGCCTTTAGTGTTTACAGGTGTTGTATATCACATATATGGTCCAAAAGCAAAGCATAGGACATAAAGGTGACATACCAATGCGCACACCTCAGAACTGAAAAGCTCCAGGAGGAACAGAATGTCTCATGGGACCAGAAAGAACATGTGCATCCAGGAGGAGGAAAAAGAAAAGAATCCCTGGCCAAAAGGGCATGAAGAATAGGGCAGAGCAGAGAGGGTAGGAGGGAGGAAGCGAATACTGCAACACTAAAGAGAAGGACATCTACTGTTATGGTAAGATTTTACACAACTATACTACATCATTCCATATCTCTGTTGCAGTATTCTTTACATAAGGGAGAGTAAAAATGCTCAAGAGAAAATCTGGAAGGATGAAAGCACTGAAGAGCCCTCTATAAACCCATGCAGGATAGCCCTGGGAAAGCCAGCCCTTGCTCTGGAAACAGCATCCAACTTGTAATACTTAGTGAAGTTATGGAAAGAAGTCCAGGTAGCAGCCTCAAGGATGGAATTGATATCCAGTCCTTTGAAAAGAACATCAGAAGAAGCAACAACTCCGGTAGAAAAAAACCTTTATAGAAGATGAAAGACATTTACCATGAAAACAATAACAAAAGGAAATGGCCTTAGAAATTCAGGAAGAGATGGTCTGTTTAGAAACTGCCAAACCCAAAGATCTGGGATGAAAGGGAACAAAAAATTGCTCAGATTCGTGAATAGCCTTGGTTTTATCCAAATAATATCTTATGCAAATCCATGGTGTGAAGAACATTCTTACTCGCAGACTGAAGAAAAAGGAAAAAAGGAAGGCAAGTTAATAAAATGATTAAGAGACAACTCCCTGATCACTTTGGGCATAAAAGAAGGATTAGTTTGAAAAGACATCCTGTCCATGTGAAAAACTAAAAAGGGAGGAACAGCAATGAGAGCCTGAAGCTCAGATACTCTTAGCTGAAGTAAAGGACAAAAGAACACCCTTCCAAGTACAATGTTGCAAGGATGTTGAAGCAGAAGGCACAAAAGGAGCCTGAGTCAATTTTTCAAGAACAAAACTGAGGTCCCAAGAAGGTAGAATAGGATTCCAGGGAGGCTTGTTATGAAGGATGCCTTTAAAAAATAGTTTAACTTCAAAACTAGAGCTCAACGGAGGAGTTAAGGGCAAATACACAAACTGCTGACAGGTGAGCTTTAACTGAAGAATATGCAAACCCAGCATGGAGCACATCATCAAATAAGAAAGAATCATATGAATCCACATTGAAAAGAGATCCTGGTTCAGAGAAAAGAACCAGACAGAAAATCTCTTCCATTTAAACAAACATGCTTTTCTGGTAGAGTGTTTCCTGGACTCCTGCGGGACTTGAAACATATCCTCATAAAAGAGGTGCCTAAAAGGGATCAAATCCTATTACCCAAAGTGTTAGTTGAATAGTGAACTAGTGGGGATGGATAAGAGACCCTTTGTGTTGTGAGTGAAGGTCCACCCGGTAATGTAACTTGTGGTGACTGCCCCTGGCCAAGTGAAAAAGAAGGAGGAACCAATGCTGTCTAGGCCAAAAGGGAGTCACCAGCAAGATTTTTGGGAAGTCTTGCCAGATCTTGTGCAGGATCGTCTGAAGCAGAGGAAGGGGAGGGAAGGCATACAGAAACACCCCTTGCCAATGAAAAAAATAGGGCATCCACCTTCCAATCCAGAGGACTTTGTACTCTGGAAAAGAAGACAGGAAGTTGTCTGTTCAAAGAGGAGGCAAAAAGAACTACCTGAGGAATACCCCAGTAATGGGTAATGTCCAGAAACACATCTCTGTGAAGCATCCTTTCTTGAGCTTGTTTGCTGGACCTCCTCAAAGAGTCTGCCACTATATTTTACTTTGAGGGAATGTAGATAGTCTGACGAGTCACTTGATACTGGACAGCTAGATCCCAGACCTGAAGAGCAAGCCTGCAAAGAAGACAGGACTGTGTACCCTCTTGCGTGCTGTCATACCACATCACTGTGGTATTGTTTGTGAAAACTTTGAGGGGCCCAGGAAGAAAGCAGGTGTTTAAAGCCTGAAGGGCTAGAAGGAGTGTCCTCATTTCCTTGATGATGATGTGGTCTGTCTCTGATGAAGAAGCCAGAGACTGTGGATCTTGAGAGAACTGAAAGAAGCTCCCCAGCCCTTGTCTGAGGCATCTGAAAAGAGCTCTTGAATCAGGACTGGATGTTGGAAAGGAAGCCCCTGTTTGAGGGAAAGTTGATGAATCCACCACTGAAGCTTGAGACAGGGAAGGAAGGGAACTAGGAAATCCAGAGGACAACACTTTTGAAGCCACATTGAGTTGAGGTTCCACTGAAGCTTTCTCAAATGGAGCCTGGCCAGAGGTTGCATAGGAATGGTGGAAGCAATAAACCTGGGGATTCTGAGAAAGTCCCTGTCTATGACTGAAGTCAGAGGAAGAACAGACTGGAAAAAAGAAATCAGAGAGACAACCTTGGGGAAAGGCAGGGATACCTGCATGGGAATGATCTGGATACAAGTAAAACATGATCCTGAGAAGGAACCTAGACTAATTTTTGAAAGTTTATGGTGAACCCTAGACTTTGCAATAGGAAAATGTAAACTGCAGGTCATGAAGCAGAATCTCAGGGGACCAGGCCTGAATGAGCAGATCGTCCAAATAAGGAAAGCTTTGAACCTCTTTCATCCTGCAAAAGGCAATGACAGGAGTGAGGTATTTAATGAACACCCTTGGGGCAACAGAGAGGCCAAAGGGCAAATAAGAGAACTAAAAATGCAAGGAAGAAATACAGAAAAGCAAAATGTTCCTAAAAAGGGGATGGATGGAGATGTGAAAGTGGGCATCTTTGAGATCCACAGAGACCAGAAATGCTTGAGAGAGAAGGGGGACCACAGTTTGAAGGGACAAAGAGGGGACCTTCAGAAAGGTGCTGAGCTGAGAAAGGTCCAGAATTGGTCTCCAGGTGCCCAACTTCCTGGGAACAAGAAACATTATGGACTAAAAACCTTTCACTTCCCGGGCAGGGAACACAACCTGAATGTTGCCCTAGACCAAAAGAACAAGAAGCACTACTGGAAAGAGAAGAAGCTATTCTTGAGGAGGTTGAAGGATGCCCAGAAAGGGAGGAAGAGATTTCCACACCATGAAATACCCATGGTAGATGACAGACAGAACCAGGGTCTTGTGGGATCCTTAACTAATTTGGAAGGGACAGGACAAGACAAAGGGGCTAGAGAACCTGGCCAATTGAAAAAGGAAGCAAACTGTCAGATGGAACCTGGTTTGCCCTGAAAAGGAGGTTTCTGAGAAACAGGGGTCTGAGTCAACTTAGCAGGTGGCGGTACATGTCTAGAACCCTTTTTTACCCTTGGGTGGAGGGTGAGACTACAAACAAAAGCAGACTTGGCATGGTAATTCCTCTGAAACTTAAGAATAGGAGAAACAAAAATGTGTTTCAACTCCTGCAAGGCCTTGCCCTTATCCTGACAGGATTTAAAAAGTTCAGCAGTACCACAGCCAAAAAACCTTTTATTATCTAGAAGAGCATCCAATAATTTGACATTAATGTCATCAGGCAAAGCCTGAAGACAAAGTCAAGAGTAAGACCTCAGAACAGAACCAAATGCAGTAGCCTTAGAAGAAGTATCAGCTGCATCATAACTGCATTTAATGGAGTGGTGAGTCCCTTAAGAGAGGGATCCCACCTAAAAAATGGATGAAACCTTCCCTTCAGAGTCAGGAAGGTCAGAAACTACCTGAGATAGAAAAGTTAAAATATACATAGTCATATGGGTTTGGTAATTAATAGCCCTAAAAGCCAGGGTGGCAGCAGTATAAACCTTTTTTGCCCTTCAAGTCCATTGCCCTATTATCCTTATCTGAAGGAAGCAATTTAGTAGAAGGCAACAGCTTAGAATGTATGTCAAAGGAGACAGACACCACTGAAAGATCAGAAGGACATTTACAATCATCAGGACCACTGTAAAATCTTTCAAGTTTCTTGGAAGCTGGGGGCTGAGAATTAGAGGCTACAGAAACTGATGAAATGGTATCCAGGAGGGCAGCCAGAACTGCAGGAACAGCAGGAGGTTTGGGAGACTCCATCAGAGGCGTTAATAATACCTCTCCAGGATATCAGAAACATGAGAACAATCCCACTTGAAGAATTCCATCATACATTAAACAGTGTCCCCAATGAAGAGTTGTTCTAAAGGAGAATCTGGATTGATAGAATCCTCTTCCTAGACTCATAGTCCAAAGGGAAAGGGATTTGAGGAGTGTATGCTAAAGACTCTTCTCCACAATCCAGATCCTCATCAGAAGACTCTTGCTCCTAAGGACTCTTAAGAGGAGTAGAAAACCAAGAAGGAGCAGGCACAGAGACCCATTGAGTAGGTTTTAAAGCCATTAAACAACCCCTGAGTAAAATCCTGCCATTCACATTAGGGATCTTTAACTGCAGGGGAATTATGCTTTTTTTTTAAATTTTTTTCTTTTTGTTCTTTTTCTGTGGGACATCTGCATGAAAAACACTGGAGAGTCAGATGCTTGCCAACACACTGCAAGCATAGTAGGAACCTTCTCCCTTACTAAAATCTGTTGAATCCCTCTCGGTTCCTCAGATATAGTCACTCAAGGTTCCCCCTCAACATCTGGAGCAGATGTTTGAAAAGCCTCTGAGGACATGCTAGAAGTCAGATCCTTGCTGGCCTCTGATGGGGTCACTGCAGAGGAGTGCAAAGCAACAACCAGACAATCCTCTGAGCTTTCACCAGTTTTGAGACAGATGTCTGGGGGAGGATGGACAGCAGCTGCATCAGACCTGAGTTTTTTTGGCCTTTTTCTCCTTTGGTTGCTGATGGATGGGAAAATTCTGCCAAAAACATTAGATGCTGGTTTTCAGATAAACAGACAAGGAGGAAAGGTGACTACATAGGGTCTTAGGGACAAAAGCTTGGCAGATAGAACACTGCTTATGGTCATGAGAAGCATCCAAACAGAAGAGACACTGTTTGTGATCTTTATGTGGAATCTGCCTCCCACACTGACATTTTCCCTTTCTGGATGACATAAACCAACAACACTAAAATAAAGGAGAAGGTAAGGAAGAATCCCAATGGGGCACTTATTTGAAAATGGGTTGGTAACCAGCACAGAAGAAGAGTGTTCAGACTGATGTTCAGTGATGGCATTTGGACTGGCAGCAAAGAAGATTTGAGGTGGGTGTATCTGTAAGTCACCTTTATGCCCTACATCTTGTGATAGCTTTGATAAAAGGTATGTTAGAACTCACCATATCACTGTCTCTATGAGGCCCTTTTGCAGTGGTATCAGTTATGAACTCCTTTCTGAGAACCTTTCTTTAGCATAATTAATTCATTCTCTGGTTCCTCATTTTGGGGTTACATTCATTTTCTACATGAACACACCATGGCAAACATGTTGAGTCTAAAAGGCCCTGCTAAGTCACCAGATTTATAGATTTTGTCCTATATAACTTGAATGAACATAACTGAAACTGAAACTGAGACAAAAACAAACAAAATGAAATGGTATTATTTCAGGGAAATGCTAGACAAGGTGATGGCAGCAGTAGGATAATAAGTACCCACAGTGAGGAGGGGTGTGAAATAAGATGTGAGCACTCACATTATCAGATAATCTTTCACAAGGCCCTCGGTAGTGGTCAACAGATGGGAACATCCTTGGAAGTATAAACACAACTTCCTATGAATGCAACTGCCAGGAAATCCCAAAGAGGGACAGCTCAGAAGGTTGAAACCTGAAGCACCCAAGTGCCAAATAAAATTCAGGTGTTTGAATCATGATCCATTCAAAACCATGTGGCAATTGAATCATCTGTCTCTAGCACAGATGTCTGCAATGGATGCATTTATGGCAGGAAGCAGGCACACTCCTGGGTACACAGGTCTAGGACCTCAATGGACAGTGGACAGAAAGCTGCATGGTGATGAGAAATGACACTTTACTTTGATAAAATTTGTTTGGCTAAAACCAAGTGCAAATTAACTGAGCATTCATCCTGAATTCATGTACATCTTCCATATGACGCATACCAGAAGTACAAAGGTTCCTCTGCCTCTTACATTCTCCCTCTAAAATGAGAGTACAGTTGTGTAAGATCTTACCATAAGAGTAGATGTCACACTTCTCACTGTTGCAGTATTCTTCACTCTTGTTATAATCTGTCAAGGATGGCCAAATGTATGGGTCGACATATCAAAGCCTTTACACCTTCCAGTGACTGTATGTCATAAGGATGTCCTATGTGCAAGCATAAGGTATGTATGTGATGTACAAGTGTCTAATCCTCAGAAATGAAGTGCCCAAGAAAAATCAGAGCAACCACAGAGTAATATCATGTACATCCAAGAAGGGAAGAAGAATGAGAAAAGGATGCAAGAAAGATCCCTTGGCCAGAAGGAAAGCAACAAGAAGTAATGGGGTAGGAGGGCAGGACAGAATACTGCAACAGTGAGTAGTAGGACATCTACTATTATGGTAAAGATCCTACACAACTGTGTTATATCCTTCCTTATTGCTGTTGCAGTATTCTTCATTCTGTAAAGGATACAAAAGCAACTGGAAAGTATGGCAGGAGGAAGCCGCAGAAAAGCTGTTCAAAACCTGCCCTGGCCCTAGAAATGAAAATTGAACTTGAAATGTTTGGTGTGTGTGACTGGAAGACTAAGCAGCAGCATCCAAGATGGATGTGACACTCATATCCTTGAAAAAAGCACCAGAAGTGGTCAGTGCCCTGGTAGAATAAGCTTAAACAGAAGAAGAAAGCTGATTGCCACAAAAACAAATGGCCTTAGAAATTCAGGAATAGATGGTTTGCTTAGATGTTACCAAACACAAATTCCTGGTAAGAAAGTAAACAAAAAGCTGCTCAATTTTGCTGATATATTTTTTCTGATCTAGTTTTGAATGAAAGATGAACTGACTGATTGATAGACAAACCATTAACCACCCTGGGCATAAAAAAGGATCAGTATGAAAAGACATCCTGTAAAAACAAAAAAGGTGGAACTGCCATGAGTGCTTGAAATTCAGAGACCCTCTCGGCAGAAGTAAGAGCCACCAACAATGCAGTCTTCCAAGTACAATGTTGTAGGGATATGGAAACTACAGGTTCAAAAGGTGACCAAGTCAATTTCTCAAGAACAAATTTAAGGCCCCAAGGAGGAGAAATATGCTATCTTGGAGGCAGAATATGAAGGACGCTTTTCAGAAATTGTTCAACTTCAAAACTAAACACCAGAGGTGGATTCAAAGGCAGCCAAGTGAAAATGGCTGACAAATGAACCTTAATAGATTAATATGCCAAGCCAGAATTCAGGAACTCACACAAATAAGAAAGGACCATAGAAGTAGCCACAGAAAAAGGGTCCAAGTCATGCTTGAAACACAAAATAATAAAATCTTTTCCATTTAGTCACATAGGAATTTCTAGTAGTGGGTCTTCTAACCTCCTGCAAAACCCAAAGCACTTCCTCTGAAAACTGGTGCCTAAAAGGAATCAAAACTCATCACCCAAAGTGTCGAAGGGTGGGAAAAGGAGGGTGAATGAAAGATCCAATGTGTTGAAGAGTGAGCAAATGAGGGTGAATGAAAGTTCCCTTGTCTTGTGCAAGAAGATCCATCCTGTAAGGTAAGTTGTGATAACTGCCCCTGTCCAGATGAAACAGGAGGAGGAACCAGTCCTGTCTCAGCCAAAAAGGACTTACCAGCAAGATTTTGGACATGTCCCATATGATCTTGTGCAGGACCTTTTGGTAACAAAGGATGAGGTAGATGGGCATACCAGAAGCATCCCCTTCCAAGAAAAAGACATGGCATCAACTTTCCAAGCCACAGGACGTGGCACTCTTGAATAAGAACTGGGGAAGTTGTCTGTTCAGAGGGGAGGCTAAAAGATCTACCCGAGGAGTACCTTACTAATAATGTCTTGAAATACCTCCCAGTGAAGAATCCATTTGTGAGGATTTGACTTGGACCTCTCAAAGATTCTGCCACAAGATTGTGCTTTGAAGGAATGTAGATCGCCTGAAAAACCAAGTGATGGCTGACTGCAAAATCCCAAGCATGAAGAGCCATCCAGCCTGCAAATAAGGCAAGATTTTGTGCCACCTTGTTTGCTGATGTACCACATGACTGTGGTGTTGTCTGTTAAAACCTTTAGATGGCCTGGTATCTAAAGGGAATGAAAGGCCTGAACAGCTAGTAGTAAAGCCCTCATCTCTTTGATGCTGATATGGTCTACCAGTTATTGATGGGAACCATAGACCCCAGCTTTGAGGTTGCTGGAGGAGGCTCCCCATCCTTCATCAGAACCATCTGCGTACAGCCCCTGCATATGGACAGGAACTTGAAATGTCTGACCTGGATTCAATGAAATCTGGTGACTCAACCAGCACAGCCTGAGCTTGAGACAATGCAAGAGAAGAACCAGACATTCCAAAGGACAGTGCTGCTGAAGCCAAATAGTACTGGGATACTATTGGATTTTCCCCATGTAAGGTTTGACAAAGGGAACCACTGGAATGGTGGATGCCATGTACCCCAAAGCATAGAGAAATTTCCTTACAGGAAGGACTGGAAAAGAGAGAAGGGACTGGAAATAAGCAGAGGACCATGGGAGGTGTTAATCAAGCCAACATTGGAATGGTCTGAATTTTGCAACCCAGGAACACTTGGTCCTGAAAGGGAGTCAACACAGATGTTTTGAGATTGGGGAGGAAACCCACACTGTGTAGAAGCATCATAGTGAATAGTAGATCCTGAGGCAGGAGCTGCTGAGAGGGGGCTTGAATGAAAAGGCCATCTAAATAAGGGAATATTTGAATTCCCTGAAGTTTGCAGAAGGCTATCACAGGGGCCAGGTATTTGATAAAGACCCTTGGAGGTGTAAAAGGACCAAAAGGCAAATCACAGAACTGATAATACTGATAATGAGAGAAAGAGAGAGAAATGTAAAAACTTCCTGAAGAGAGTGTGAATAAGAATGCGGAGGTAACTCACTGAAATGCTTGTGTGTTTTTCTTTTTGAACCTGTATCTACTAGAAAACTGTACTGAATGCTATTTTGTATAGGCTAAATTGATGATGTGTATTCTCCATCCTACTGTATGTATAACATTGTACTAGCTATGTATTTTGCTTGTATTTCTGTGGAACTTTTCTCCCCAGACCTCAGCTGAAAATGGGCTGCTGGCCCAGTCAGACTTTCCTGGTAAATAAATGAATAGTTTTGCAGCAGCAATGCCAAAGAGATTCTGGTTGTTACCCTTATCCTGAATGGTCTTAAACAATTTAGCAGCAGCAGTACCAAATAGATTCTGGTTGTCTAAAGGGAATTCTAATAATTTAGCCTTGATGTCTTCAGGCACAGCCCGGAGGCACAATCAAGAATACCTAATCATTATAGATCCAGATGCAGCTGCCCTACAGGAGGCATCAGCAGCATTATAACTGCATTTAATAGAATTACAAGCCACCTGAAATACAAGGCTCAAAAGTGAAATGGCAGAAGTCTTAGCCTTTGAATCAGGCATTATCAGCCAGAATGCTCCCAAGTTGGGAGAGAAGAGCCAGGACATAATTAGTCATATGGATTTGGTAATTCATTTCCCTGAAAGCTAAAGTAGCAGAGGTGTACATTTTTTACTGTATCTGTCCATGGATGGCATGGCTGTCCTTTTCAGAAGGTAAAAGCATAGAAGACAGCAACTTGGATGGTTTATCAGTGGATACAGAAATTACATCAAAGGAATGGATTTTATACCAAACCTTTGAGTTTCAGAAACTTTATTTTATTTATTTATTTAGAACCTGTTTGGTTTCTTAGGGGTCTGAGAAGCTTCAGTGAAAGTATATAAAAGGGCATCCAGCACTAGAGGGACTGTGGAAGGCTGAGCAGAATCTTTCTACAAGAGTTCATAGTAGCTTTTTTGAATGTCAGAAACCTGGGAACAGTACCATTTGAAGTGTCTCATCATACAAACCACCACATCCCAAAAAGACCATTCTTCCATAGGAGAGTCAAGAGAAAGAATTCTCCTCTTCAGATCCCAGGGCAAGAAGAGAATGGATCTGAGAAAAGTAAACCAGTAACTCCTCACCAGAATCTCTCTCTTCATCAGAAGAATTAGAGTCCATAAGACATTTGGAAGGAGTGAAAGACCAGGGAACAGAAGTAGGAACAGATAATCCTTGAGATGGCTTAAGTGCCATAACAGCATTGAAAAGCCCTTAGTAAAATCCTCCCATTCTTTGTAGGGATCTTTAGCTACAGGGGCCACATGCTTTGTCTTCGGCTTCTTTTTCAAAGGAACATCAGCTTTAACAAATACAGGAGGTTCAGACCTCTACCTAGATTCAATAAAGGTATCAGGCACATCTTCCTAACAACTATTCAAGGACCTCCACAGGCCCCTCTGAAATAGTCAACTGTGGTTACTCCTCCATATCTGCACCAGGCACAGCCTCAGTGGACATATGGGTAGATGAGTCTATAGTTAATCATCAGAAGACAATATCCATCAAACAGCTTTTAAGTGAAAACTAACCACTGAATGTGCTTTTTGTTGCACAGGCTCATCATCGTAAATCCATTCATTGAATACTCAGTTAGCCATCTTCAGTACAGGACAGCAAACTTGCCCTTTCTCCACCGGAGTGGAATCTCAGAGTTGTCATATATAATTAGCAGAGGTGTGGGAGGCTGTGGCCCCCCACATAACAAATGGCCAGTGCTACTTCCTTGTAGATGGCCAACTATGAGTATTCGAAAAATGGATTTACGATGATGAGCCTATGTGATAAAAAGCACGTTTGACTGTTAGTTTTGTCTTAAAAGCCATTCGATTGATATTGTCTTTGACAATTAACCATGGACCTGGGTAGACAGCTCTGTGTCAGCCTCCAGCTGTGTTGTGTAACAGGGAGCTGACACTGGCATCAGATGGTTCATAGGTGTATACTATGCTAATGACCACAAGGACCCTTAAAAGCCTAGCCATGCAACCCAAATGTGACACACAAATCTGATTTTTAGGGGGTGATTTACTGACTGCCTCTGTCCATCAGAGAGACAGGAGCCAGACCAGGGGCAAATTTACAATTACTCATGTATTGGTCCAAGATATGCTTAAATAGGGATAGTGTCCATAGGACTCTGTTTCACATGGATGGAAACCTGTTCCAGAGAAATGGGAATTCTCTAAAAAACATATCTCTCTAACATATCCTATTTATGTCTTAAGCAAAGTTTAGGTATTTTAATCTTGAAGTTCTTTTACTGTTTGTTTTGCAGATGTGGAAAAGATTCACCAAAACATGGTCCAGGGATGCCTTGTATGCCAGGCAAAGATCATCATTCAAAAGTCTGTATGATACTGAGTAAAGAAACAGGATTTTGAGGCGATCAGCATAAGACATTGTCTTTACTCCCTGTAATCTTTTTGTAAGGAACATTTGTGGATGTTCCACTTGCTGCATGTGTCTGCACAGGTACATACAGAAGGGGGCATTACACTCATATGATGGGCCTGATGAGCGGCGAGTACAGTGGTATGATAACCTCCCTAGACCTAGATCCCATGCCCTTGTTTACAAGCTGAGCAACACAGGATTTTCTTTCTGTGTTGACATATGTTGATCGATTGCTAGATTACTATCTACATCAATTCCCACATAAATGACAAGTGACTCAACTTTTAAGGGTGTTTTATTGATGACGATGTAGCTACTTACCAGTGTGGCAGACTTTGCAAAAGGTACTATAATGAATTTCTTGGTACTGGGTTTTAAGCCATGGCTTTGGCACCAAGGGTTTGTCTGTTATTAGACTTTGCTGAAGGGTGCTCTCATCTTCAGGGGAATTCAATGACTGCTCTCAATTTGCAATCATCTGCAAACTTGGTTAGCCAGAGGCCATTGACATTCGTTTTGACATCTGAAAAGTAGATACCAAAGAGGAGCAGGCCTAACACAGAACCCTTGGGGATGCCACTGGTAACCAGCCTCTCTGTGGAGGTGGCCTCACCATTTCTAACCTCCTGGGTCCTTTCAGTCAGCTAGCTAGCGATCGAGTGTGTTATAAAGAGGTTTATACCTAGTTCAGTAAGTTTGTTGACAATGCCTGGGTGGTGTATTGTATTGTATCACATGCCTTAGCCAGATCTAGGTAGGCAGTATGCACAGTTTTCCTCTCATCCATTTCCTTAGTGACCTTTTCAAAAAAGTCCACGAGATTCAGTAAGCGTAACCTTTATCTAACAAAGCCAAACTGCGATGGGCCTAATGTCTGAAGGTCTCCTATGTCCTTATCGATAATTTCCATGATAATTCTTTCCATGGTTTTTATAAAATAAGGCTAGTAAGACTAATGGGTATGTAGTTTCCAGGATCTGTTGAAGGTCCTCCCTTATACAAAGAAAACCACAATAAGGCTACTCCCACCACGTGGTAGCTAGCTCCAAGATGGTCCGTTTAGGAGGTATTATATATCCCCTTTCTTGTAGTTGCTGGTATGCAAGCACTACATATGTATCCCAGGTCCTTCCTTAAATAAAAACATTTTTTTAATTCTGTTCAGTTAAAAACAAATTGCCTACTTCAAAGTACTGATTCAAACACTAATAACACTTTCCTCAGAGCAAATTTATTGTTATAGTAACTTGGCTCAATATAATAAGAAATTACTCATTCATTGGAAGTCACTTCCAGCTACCTTTCTTCCTTGAGTGCAAAACCTCCATTCACTAACAACTATATGCTCCGCTTCCTTTGTAGGTACTTCCAAAGTTCTAAGTCAATAAATTTCCTGTATCCAAAAGCACTAGAGCAAGTTGCAAAAAGTTCCTTACTTGAAAGCCAACCTGACAGTGGGTGGACTAGTGATCTTTTTTATTTAGGATGATTGCTTTTAAGTCCCTCAGCATATGTTAGTCTATGTATGTGCTGTGTGCTATGTGAGGTGGGTGTTGTATATGGTTTCGAAAACCTGATGTGGACTTGTATGCAAGAGTTTAGCCTCCAGTGTCATTGTGTAATTACACCTCTTGCACAAGGTGCCTTATTTTTTATGGATTAATTTGTTGTTAGTAAACATGACACTGTTTATACATTGTCTCAAGATGCCCATATCAAACAAAATGGCTACAGAGAAGTTAGGAAACTGAATATCCATACTGTTCAGTCTTTTAATTTGTGAGCTACAAGGTGGTGGTGGTGGTGTATTGAAGTTAGAAGGCTATTAAGGGTTCTTTGTTTGTGCAGACTAATAAGGGTGCTTTAATGGGGCAGATTATGCTAAACGGTACTAAATTCTACAAAGTTTAATGTTTACACAATACTGAATTCTACTACATCTGTAGGTATTGCCACTCAAGGCCCAATTAGCTGCTCTAAGCTTGTTGGCACAGAAGATATTTGCACTGTATTGCTGCTTTAAAGATTACTGTTTTATGGACCATTCTACAGACACAATTTACTTTCTAGGTGTTAGCTACTGTACAGGGCATTGCTAACCCACCCAAACATGCAAAATTTGTAGCAGCACAGAAAAAATAGAAAACTAAATAATCAGCTCTCTGGCCAATAAAATGACTACACTGAGTCCTTTTTATGTATTTCCCAACTCAGACAGACCAGGAAAATACCTCCTGCTACAACATGAATAAACCCAGTCCTCTTGATGTAAAAACACATTAAAAGAGACAGACAAGTGCAATGCTAACACAAACCACTTGAACAACAAGCTGGAAATTCCTTGCTGAAGGTAATTTCTAGAGAGAACAGTGACTGGAAGAACATTTTTTTAAAATAAAAAAGTCAGGTCAATAAAATGCACACACAAAGGCAGGAAACAAAAGTGATCACTCAAAACAACTTGTGTAATTTAGCAATCAAAGGTCCTTACCTCTGCCTCAATGGCATTGCACACAAGGTAAATCACAACTGGAAAACTGGCTAGGACTACAAGCTTTGCTAAGCTCCAGGAAAATGAGCAAGAGACAGTATATGTAGTAAAGGGGGCTTATTCAAGAACAATACTGGTTTGCTGGATGGCCTTCAGTATCATGGAGTCTATGGAAAACAATGGACGGGAAGAGTACATAAGTTATATAACAGTCATTAACAGTGAAAGGGGAGAGGGCGGGATTTGGAAATCAGAATAACATAAGTGGTGGAGGGCAGAGGCTCATCCTTGTAAAAACAATAACAGCAAAAGGGTGAGAGGGTTAAGAGATTTTTACTGAACAAGCAGGCTAGCAATCAAATAAAGGCAATATTGGAGTGCTTTAAGAAAATTTTAGCTTAATGTGTTAGTGGGGGATGGGGCAGACATAGAATGCAAACAGGTAAATGATAAGCAGAATATTAAAGCACAAACTGAAGTACAGACAATTCTCTCACAACTAAATCCATACTACAACTTAAGGCATCAGACTATGCACGATTTTTCCAGTAACACTGTTGTGTTTTTTTGATTGTATCCGTTTATTTTCTGGAAAAAAAAAACAGAAAAAAAATACTTGTTTTCCTGCCTTTCTAAGCTAGTTCAGTCCAGTTTTCAGGTTAGTGCTGAATTCAGGGCTGTGTTACAAGTTTCTGTGTTTGCCCATACCTTACTTAGATAGATGGAAGTTTCTCTGTTCAGTGTGAGAGAGAGAGCTTTCAGCAGAACTATCTGTCCCTGGATGAGTGGTTTCAGCCCAGAAATTAGTAGTTTATTGGCCATTTTGGGCTAATTTCTATCTTTTTCATTTCCCTGTTATAAAACACACATTTGCAATGTTTTTGTGGTAGTATACAGCTCAGCAAGCTCCTGCCTGGTGTCCTGCAGAGTTCTACAGCAGCAGAGAGACCAAAGAGACACTTTGGAGTGATTAAGTATAATTTTTCTGCATTTTCTTGCTGTCTTTAGCTAATTCCGCCTAAAATGCCGATTTCCTAGAGTTTCTGTGATTTAAAAAGCTTGTTTCAGCTACATATTGTACTTATTTTACTGCCTGCACTTTAACAAAGTCATTTTTGTGTTTATGTTACCTGTTTAACTGTTGTAGACTACACACTTAAGTGTGATAGCCATTTCTGTGCATTTAAAGTGTTTTTTTGAATGTATCTGCTTTATTTTCTGAAAAAAAAAAAAAAACAAATACTTGTTTTCCCACCTTTCTAAGCTAGTTTAGTCCAGTTTTCAAGTTAGTGCTGAATTCAGGGCTGTGTTACTAGTTTCTGTTTGCGTCCATACCTTACTTGGATAGAAGGAAGTTTCTCTGTTCACTGTGAGAGAGGGAGCCTTGAGCAGCCTATCTGCTCCTGGAGGAGTGGTTTCAGCCCAGAAATTAGTAGTTTATTGGCCATTTTGGGCTAATTTCTGTCTCTTTCATTTCCCTGCTATAAAACCCGCATTTGCAAGGTTTTGCGTGCTGGGCAGTGCCGGTTAACTAGGGTATAACTATTCCCGATTCCACAAAGTCTGATCTTCAATTTTTCCATTGGAACTAGACAAATTTTCAACTTAAGCACTCAAATCATTCACTTCTTATCCCGGCACTTGCCCAAAACTCATAGCAAGCACTAATAAACCTTAGCACTAGACCTCCCTATACTATAGAGAATGACAAGGCTCTCTATTCGACCTTACCAGCCAATCAGTAAAACAGTTCACTGTACCTATCCAGGCATGTCCAAAGGGCATTTTCTGGTGTACTCTCCAGTCCAACTAGTGAATCTGGCCATTTTGAGGCAATGTTACAATTGCCTCATGTACACAGACAACCCTCTCCTCCTTCCACCAAACACTAATACATGTGAGAGATGCAATTATACAGCCAAACTGGAGGCTAAGCTCTCAACCCAAGACTGGACCAAGCAGTCAAGAGGAGAAGGGAATTATTTGCATCACACCACCAGTCTCACATAGACCTATGAAACCAGCACCGGCGAAAAACACACAAATACACAAAAACATACTTGGAGGCCCTAAATAAAAACCTGCAAAAGCAACAGAGACCTTCAAAGCAGACATCCAAGCAACCTCCACCCCCTAACACAAACCATGAAACACATACTTCACAAAACCAGTGTGCCACACAATCACAGCCCTTAAGGCAAAATAACATACCCAACACACTAGTAATAGGTGACTCTGTAGTCAGGTACACTGACGTCCCACTCACTAGGCTGAACAAGGAGAAGGTTACTGTTAGCAGCCTGTTGGGTGCCAGGATCCACCACATAACACAAGCACTCAGGTCACTCCAGAACAAGTACAAATATGACTCTGTCATTGTCCATGTTGGTGTGAATGACCTGAGCTGTACCTCCCTGAACTACATGAAGAGAGACATGGACGAGCTCTCTGATCATGTAGCCCAGGCCGGTATGACCCTGACCCTAAGTAGCATCCTGCCCTCACCAAGAATGATACCACAGTATAGAGAAAAAAATATCAATTTCAACAATTGGGTAAGCTTCTGGTGTCATTCAAAGGAGATCCAGTGTCTGTCAGCCTGGGATGACATGCTCGACAAGCCACGCTGCTTCGCTAGAGATGGCTTGCACCTGTCACCCTTAATCTTTCGAATACTGGCCAAGGCTCTTGCCACCCCCATAGTGCCTTTTTTAGGCAAGGCTCAAAAGACAAACCCACCGCCGTAAATAGCACAAGTAACAAAAAACTGATGGTAATGCTACTCAATGCCAGAAGTCTAAACCTCAAAATGCATGCACTTGCGGCGCTCCTCAGTATGGAGAAAATCAATATATGTGCAGTAACAGAAACCTGGTTTAAGAGAGCACCCCAGCACTACCAGGCCACAACTCATACCATACATTTCGGACACAAAACCCGGACCGAAATACAAAAAGCGGGGGAGTATCCATATTCATCAAGGATACCCACACCTCCAGGTCAGTGGCACAGTACGATACTTCAGAGATTATCCACGTGCAAATAACAACGGGCAAAACTGCTATTCAAATTATAGCTTGCTACAGATCACCCACCATGTCCCAGGACCCCCACTCCACATTCCTGGAAACATAAAGGTCCTACCAAACACCCTGATATTGGGTGATTTCAATTACCCAAACATTAACTGGGAGAACTACTCAAGTACGAATTCCCTTGCCCAACATTTCCTAGAATTTATAAACTCAAACACCCTGGATCAACTGGTCAACACCCCCACCAGAGATGACAACATATTGGATCTGGTCATCACCAACATGGGCAACCGGTGTTCCACACCGGAGGTCAACCCCTCGCTGGTTAGATCTGACCATAAACTAATTAATCTGGATATCCACATTCCGCCACCACCCCTGGTCAAAGAAACCACTGTGAAAAACTTTTCAAAAGCAAACATCACGTTACTTAAGACCAAGGTGGGAAGTTTCAAAGCCCCCATGCTAAAGGATAACGCTGTCCAAGCTGCAAAATCCTTTACTAATGCACTCTACATGCACCTACAAGAATGCATGGATCATGCTATCCCAAACAAAACCAAGACTCACTCCTCCAAGAAAAGGAAACCAGTCCTGTGGACCCCTGCCATAAACAAGCTATACAACAGAAGGAGGAAACTAGTACAGAAAAGAGTAAAATCCCAACAAGGAAAGACATCCCTGATCATGATCAGCAAGAAACTATGTTTCCTCATAAAATCATCCAAGACTAGCTTCAAAAGAAAAATTGTCATGGACCCCAAAGATAACCACAAGGCATTCTTTAGCTATGTCAAGAATCTAAGTGGCAATTCTCAGATCTGCTCAGAGTTAGTGCAGAATGGCACAAAATACACTGAACTGACCGATATAGCCAACATCCTGGCAGACAGGTTCAGTGCAAACTTCACCCACTCTCACCCCCAAAAGGGCCCATAACTATACAAGAAGAATGTAGTGCCCCTGAAATCACAGACACTCAGGTTAAAACAGCCCTCTCCCAAAGCCAAAAACACAGCATCAATGGGACTGGACGGTGTCCCAGGCTGCATCCTACACGAGCTCAAAGATGAACTAACCCCTCACCTAAACATGCTGTTTAAACTCAGCCTCTCCACAGGCTACGTGCCCACAGAGTGGCGCACAGCAATGGTTATTCCGCTCCACAAAGGTGGAGCCACAACGGACCCTGGGAACTATCGCCCCATAAGCCTGACTAGCTTGGTCTGCAAAGCTATGGAGTGCATCATCATGGATCTCATTAACAGAGACATTGGAAACTTCCAAACACTGGACCCTACCCAATTAGGCTTTGTTAAGAGCAGATCATGCCTCCTAAACCTGGTGGACTTCTTTGAGACAGTTACCAAGGCTATAGACAAGGGAAAGGTGGCCCACACAGCCTACCTAGACCTAGCAAAGGCCTTCAACACTATTTCTCACTCAGGTATTATAGACAAGCTCACCAGCCTGAACATAAACCCCTACGTCATGAGATGGGTTGCCAACTGGCTCATGGACAGAATCCACATGGTAAGAGTTGTGTGAGCTAGGTCTGACTCTAAACCGGTTACAAGTGGCATTCCCCATGGCTTAGTCCTAGGACCCCTCCTGTTCAGCATATACTTCTCAGAGGTACAGGCAAGCACAGGAGGACTATGGCTGACCAAGTTTGCAGATGACTGCAAACTATGGGCTATAATTGACTCTCTGGCTGACACAGACATCCTCCAAAAGGGTCTCACTGAGACAGATACCTGGTGTCAAAACCATGGCCTCAAGCTAAATGCCAAAAAGTGCATAGTCATCCCCTTTGGAAAAAACAAAGTACCCACAAACTACCACATAGGTGGTAGCCCCCTAAATACAGATGATGTAATAAGGGATCTGAGGTCCCTAGTAGATAGTAATCTCTTCTTTGATAATCATATTGCCAAAGTGGTTAGAAAATCCTTCTATGTGGCCCACCTAATCACAAAAGGGTTTGCATCCAGATTGAAAGAGGTCATTGGGCACCTCTACCCTTCATAGAATACAATGCCTCATTTGGGATGTACCTTACAAGACACCTGCAACAACTGGAAAGACCACAGAAGTTCCTCACCAAGAGGATCACTGGCCTCAAGCAGATGCCCTATGAAGCTCAACTGAAGAAACTCCAGCTGTACTTGGTTGCATACCGCCTACTCAGAGGTGATCTCTGCCTGACATACAAGGCCATGTCCAACCCAGAATTGATGGACATGTTCCACCTAAAGAAAACCATATCCCCTCGAGCCACACACTCCAGGGATCTAGACTTCACCACAACAATAAATAGGACGTGCTGGAGGGATAGATTCCTGTCCCAGAGACTTCCCATGCTATGGAACAAGATTCTAATCTACATTAGGCAGAGGCTCCTCACTAACCCTCTTTAAGAGAAACCTTGATGAGTGGATGGGAAACAGAAAGTTCACCCCAGAGATCACTTCAGTGGCTCTGCTGGACAGAGGCACAGAGACTAATCTAAGGGGGCGGAAATGCCAACACATTCCGTCTAGGCTTATAAATGCCTTCTGGCAGATAGCCTAGTACCTACCTATGAACAAATGATTAAGGCACAAAGCTGGTAGTAGTACACAGTTCTGCCACAACTATGAATTAAACTACTAAACTTTGGCCTACCAGGGATTAAAATACAAATGATTTTAACAAATAATTATACTTGTGGAAATAGAAAAGCTGAATAATGCAGAAACACAATCTTCCCAACAACTGCTAATTAAAATACAAGACTAGAGTCCCAGAACAAGCTAAAAAATAAAATCAGATGGAACAGAGCAGAGCAGAAAAGTACATAGTAGTATCACTACACTAGTCACTATAAGTGCACTTAAATATAATTTAATTAACTTCCTTTTTTAAGATAGTTACTCATACTTCCATACCTCTCCAAGCTTTGGATAAAAGACACTGGGTGGGGGCATCTCAGTGCTTGAAACAGGAACTAGGCTGAGAGCTATCCAATCAAATAAAGGCAATATTGCAGCTCTTTCAGAAACTTTAGGTTAATGTTTTAGTGGGGGATGGATCAGACACAGAATGCAAGCAGGTAAATGATAAATAGAATATAAAAGCACTGAAGCACAAACTGGAACAGAGACAATTCTCTCACTGTTGAATTTCTACTAGAGTTTAAGGCACCAGATTATGCAGAAATTTACCAGTAACACTGTTTATGGAAAAATGCAGTAATAAATTATTAAGGCACACATCTGGTAGCAGTATGCAGTTCTGCAACAACTGTAAATTAAATTACAAGACTTTGGTCCAGAAGGTTTAAAATGCAAACAAATAATTTTTACAATTAATTCTACTTGTTCATAGGTTCACAGGCACGTATTAGGTAAGTTGCCCTTGTTGGTCATTTTAGACATGAGCCAATTTTCCTTTCAAAGGTGAGAATCAAACCATGTACCTTGTGTCTGTTAGGCAAATGGGTCTATATCATGAGATCGACAGGTGAAAATGTCGAATCTCACTTGCTCAACACCAAAATGTCAAACTCCCAAGTTTCCCGAACGGCCAAAACACTGATTTCTTTCCAACGGAAAGAAATCGGTTGGCTGTTCTGTGGCACCTGCCCTTTCCCTGACTGTAGTGTAGTCTCGGAGTTAGAATATTTAGTTAGGGGGTGGGGGGACACAGCCCCCCACTTAAATGTTTGTTTTACTGTGGCGTTGGTGTTTGGCCAACCATGGTGTTTTGGCCATTCGGGAAACTTGGAGTTCCACATTTTGGTGTTCAACAAGTGAGATTCGACATTTTCACCTGTTGATCTCATGATATAGACCTTAGGCAAACACCTTATGTTATGCTGACCCACAACCCTAAAACTGGGTACACTGGGATTTGAACCCAGATACAGGAAAACAGCATTCACTTTATCAAATTGCTTAACCAGATGATCTATGGGACACAGTTCAACACTTCTCCAAATCTTGGATACTGGGTGGGAATAGCTCTGTGCTGGAAACAGAATGTCCAAGCCTTGGGTGGGGGTAGCTTTGGGTGAAAATAGGAGCTAGGTAAAGAGCTTTCCAGTCAAATAAAGGCAATATTGAAGTTCTTTCAGGAAACTTTATCTTAATGTGTTGGGGGGATGGGGCAGACACATAATGCAAACAGGTAAAGCAATAAGTAAAATGTAAAAAACACTGAAGTACAAACTGGAGCAGAGACAATTCTCTCACTATTGAACTTCTACTACAGTTTAAGGCACCAGAGTATGCAGAACTTTACCAGTAATGCTGTTTATGGATAAACATCAACAGCAATACAGCAGGAGCCACCCCCAACTGGATCTTAGTTTCAGATGCACTTAAATACTGAAATCCAAAGACCCTACCCAGTATACTCAGCGACCTCTTACCTGTTTTCACTTATAGATCTACTCCACGTATATCCAAATCTTATAACTATAAAGCCACCAGAAACCTAAACATTTTGATCAACAAGAATTTATCAGCATTTTGAAAGTCTCAGATTGGCGCCCACTAAAAACTCTCCCATTGGATGATGCCTTATACTATTTTAATAACATATTCCTAGACACACTCAACAACCTAGCCCCTCCTCATACTAAGAGAGTAAAATCAAACCACACTCCCTGGCTAACAAAGGCCACTAAACAACTCCTACAAAACAGGGACAAGGCCTGGAAAGAATGGCATAAAAACAAAAATGAATGTAACCTACTTAGATACAAGACAAAACAGCAGCCCAAGGTGGATAGCAAAACAATAAAGCCTCAGGAACAAGCGATAAAACCGTTTAATGCACACAAACAAAAATGTTTGTGTGCATTAAACGGTTTTATTGCTCATTCCTGAGGCTTTATTGTTTTGCTATCCACCTTGGGCTGTTGTTTTTTTCTTGGTTTTGGCTGCCCAGCTGGTGCTTTGTTCATTTACTACTTAGATACAAACAGTTACGAAACAAAGCTAAAAAGTTAGTATGTACTGACAAGAGTAACTATTTCTCTAACCAATGGAGTAATCATAGAAACAACCCAAAACAATTCTGAAAAAGCATCACTAATCTCCTTACCCTGGTACCAAACAAAACCCGTCACCAAGCCCAGAAAAACACCATCACAAATAGCCACTATGCTCAATTCACATTTTATAAATAGCATACACAAATTAATAACTGACTCCACTCTCTCTACCCTCACCTCATCAAATTCCTTTCCCCTCCTCCTCTACTCCGCTCTCTCTACCCTCACCTCATCAAATTCCTTTCCCCTCCTCCTCTACTCCACAAAAGCAGTCCTCACTTAGAAAGATCCTCTCCTCCCTCCATAGACAATTCTTCTCCCCTTTACCAAAGCAATATTACACCATCTAGCCTCTTCTCACTACAACCAATACCAACCACAGAAATTCAGAGACTCCTCAGAAAATTAAAACCATGCTCTTTCCTCTGATGACCTCCCACCAGAATACTTAAAATTCACTGCTGTGGCCATAGCATACCTTTCTGATCAACCGCTCAGTTACAGAATCCTATGTCCCCAACCTCTGGAAAAAATCCATCACCACCCTACTTCACAAAGGAGGTAATGCCAATAGACCCTCTGTTGTCCAATCTCTATCCTCACTCTACTATCCAAACTCCTTGAAAAGTGCATCCATAAACAATTACTTCACCATCTCACACACAACAACCTACTCACTCCCACCCAACATGCATTTCCCCCCTCACACAGCACAAGCACTACACTTGTCTCCTTCATGGATACTGTACAAAGATCCATTAATGGCAAAAAACAAAACTTCTACTCTTCACAGCAAAACCCCTCTCATCTGACTCTCACTTTCATGTTTTCTCCCAAAGCAACACACAATTTGAAATCATATGCCGTGCTAAACTATTAGGTATTACCACTGAGAATAAACGTACATTTGAACACTGTATTGGTAATGCCATAAAAAATAAATAAATAAAAGAACAGTCCAACCACTAATGTAAGGTGCTGAAAATGCATTAAAATAATCTAAAACCGCACAACAGATGACCACTTTCATCTTGGAAACGAAGACTTCATCAGATAAAGTGCTTAAATTGTGTGATTTTAGATTTTAATAAATTTTTGGCACCTTACTGTAGTGGCTGGACCGTTCTTTTATTGTTTTGATTATATTTTTCTTTGATAATGCCATTAAAAAACTCACTGCAAATTAGGAGCCCTATGCAGACAAACAATTCATGGACAGCACAACCACAAAAGCTCTCAACACTTACTTGCTCCCCTCCCTATCATACTGTGCCCTCATTTTCACTAGCCTGCACCCATCTCTACAAAATAAACTCCAGTTCTGCTACCATAAAATTACCAAATTTACCACAGGTAGCTCATACCACTCATATCTGCCACACTTTAAAAGAATTAAACTGGCTGGAATTTCCACATCATCTTAATCTCATTCAACTGTCCATAATACATAAAATTGTCTACAATCAAAACAACTGCCCTGCCCTTAAGAACATTTTAATACATTGTAGCCCCACCAGAACCATTCTCTATTAACAAATCATAACTGTTCATGTACCAAACAAAAGAGCCAGGCACTGCCTTTACTCATACACTATCGCTGAACTATGGAACTCCCTTCCAACCAGCATAAACACCATTAGCTGCTTCAACAAATTTAGACTCACCCTAAAGAACTACCTACAGAATACTAAACTCTGCCCCTACATCTATCCAAATAAACATCCTACTCTAGTTGAGCCTTCCTCTAGCTTACTACAATCTTTACCCATCAAAAGCAGTAGGAAACTTTATGATCTATAAGTTAAACAACTCTGTTCTTACTATAAATCTCACTAACTTTAACTATCAGTCTAATCCCTCACCCCTTTAAAACTGTCCCACTAGCGATTTTACTTTCCCTTTATTAATTCTTTCAACCTAACACTACCCCCCTAGTAATCTTTTCCTTTCTTAACTTTCATATATATCTTGTAAATTACTCTGTTTTTCTCTCTGATATTATAACTTCCCACAATTTAGTAGTCTTTCTCATTTTGTTATATTTTACTGTTTTGTACTGTAAATTCTTGTAAAATACTGTGTAATCATAATGTGTTTGTGGAGCTTTTCTACCCGGGCCTCTGCTGAAAATGGGCTTCTGCCCCAGTTGGACTTTCCCAGTCAACAAATGTCAATCAATAAATAAATAAATAATGGAATAACAAATGATTAAGGCACAAAGCTGGTAGTAATGTGCAGTTAACTGTGAATTAAGCTACAAGACTTTGGCCTAGCAGAGTTTAAAATACAGATAGCTTTTAAAAGTAATTCAACTTGTGGAAATAAGAGAGTTGAATAATGCAGAAACCCAATCTTCCCACAACTGATATTTAAAATACAAGGCTAAGGTCCCAGAACAAACTAAAAAATGCAATCAGATGGAACAGAGGAAAAAAAAAAAAAAAGAGTACACAATAGTATCACCACACAGCCACACAGTGCACTTAAATATTTGAATATTGAAATGATTACAATAATTTAATTTACTTTCCAAAAAAAAAAGGCAAAACTAGTTAATCACATTTCCAAGTCTTGGATAAAAGACCTCAGTCCTTGGGCTATTCATCCAACCCGACAGAGATATCCGGTGGAGGCTGGACAGCAACAAGATGAGTATAACCCTTTATGGCTTTCTTCTTAAGTGGAGGCTGAATGTCAAGGTGGATGGAATCAGTCACCGTACCCTGAGCCAAAAGCTTCAACTGCCAGTTCTTCAAATATATAGAAAAACATGACTGATGACTGTGGAGTGTCTTAGGGACAAATGTCTGGCAATTTCTACACTGCATGTGGTCATGTGTTGCACCCCAAAAAAAAAAGGCACTTTTTGTGGTTTTCTTTATGGGTAATCACCCTCACATTTTCCCCTCCTCCTGGATGACTTTTTGCAGTTTTCTTTATGGGTAATCACCCTCATATTTTCCCCTCCTCCTGGATAACTTTTTGTGGTTTTCTTTATGGGTAACCACCGTCACATTTTCCCCTCCTCCTAGATGTCATGTAAACACAAGTAAAAAGGAGAAAAAAGAAATGAAGGAAGAGATCACAATGGGGCACTTATTTCTTGAAGGCTCACTAGTTGAAACAGCTGGGTGAATGGCTTGCATACCAAATTCAAAGCTAGTGTTTGGACTTGTGGCAAAGCAGTTCTGAGGATTAGGTGTTCATATGTCACATATGTACCTTACGCCTTGCACGTAGGACATGCATCTGATGTATGGTGCCTGGAAGGTGTAAAGGCTTTGGCATGCCATCCAGATGTTTAGCTAACCTCGGCAGGAAATCCCAAGAATGAAGAATACTGCAACAGTGACAAGGAAATACATTGCAATAAAATGAATTGACTGAATTTAGGAAAAGAATGTCAATCATATAGAACTTTTGATACCTATGAAAAAACAGGTACGGTTTCTTGTAAATATGAGCCTGCAGCTCTGAGATCCACTGGGCAGAGCTAAAAAAAAAAATATTTACATCAGGAGAATTTAAAACCTGATGACTTAAGAAGACTGATGAATGTCAATTATAAAGCTGATGTCCCAAGGAGAACAGTTCTTTAAAGGCAACCAAAGATGCTAAGCTTGCTTAAAGAGCTATTTGACAAGTCTGTGTTGAGACACAGTCTGCTGTCCTCCTATAGTGAATTGAGATAGCAAAGACATGCATCCTGGTAGGGAAATCATGGACAGCCAAGTCAGACTGCTGTCTAGGATAAGTCAGAATCACTTGCAAGCACAAGAATTAAAGCAAATGATGGAGCTCCTTTAAATTTGCAGAACATACATGATATGTCTAATGGAAAGCTTTCTGATACCTCTACTACCTCCAAGACCTTCAACCACCCTGCCCACTGAGATCACAGGCTTTAAAGGAACAACCAGGCTCACAGTTAAAGCCAGCCACTTCATCAGCTTAGGCTTAACTCCATGAGCTTCTACTGGGATATTATTCTGTACCAAAATCCTAACTAAAATCCTGAAACCAAGGTGTAAGGGGGGATAAGTTTGGTATTTTCTCTTTAAATCTGACTAGAAGGCATATAATCAATTGTGTTAAGACACACATGAATCTTCCTTGCCAACAAAATGGGAAACTGTCCAATGCAAACTGCGCTTTGCTTTGCAAAAGACAACAGAAACTGGTGAGATTCATATTCCTCTCCATAGTGAGCAGACAACCTGTGCTGTCATTCACCCCATTTTTCACAAGACAGATGTCTCTTATCCCCAGTTTTAAGAAAGACTAGTCTGTTATGAAATTATCTTTTTCAAGGATGACATCACTCTGTGGCATATAGGGGATAAAGCCCTGAACACTACTACAAAGATAAAATTCAAGTAACAGCACAGGCAATAGAACAGCTAGGCTGGGGAACCAGTGGAACTAAATTACCAATTCTGGCTTACCTATGCTGAGGGCAAAGAGGAAATTTCAGTCTCTTGTTCATCACCATGACAGCAGAGGCCTATGCAGCACTACAGACAATAGGACCAGGGATGTCAGCTTGGCAATACCAAGTGGGTCACTGTAACCTTCAGTAGTGCATACATAAGACATGCATGCACATGGGAAGTGCCCAGCTGTCTACTCTGATGATAGGGGTGCTATGGAAAGGGTTTACTAGAAAATGCACCCCTAGCCTATGCCCAACATGTTGTAAGGTACCAGTAGTGGGTGCCATACAGCTCCTTAGCAATGGGACGAATAGAGTCCATTTTAAAATGCAAACAGCCCTGGGTCTACAGGACTGAATACAGACCATCAGACTATTGGAATGAAGATGACACTTTCTTGGCAGCAAAAGGAAGATGGACTACAGACAGGTGCGCAAACTTCTCCATGGGTGCCTGGATGATGGACCTTACAACTGATTCTCACTCAGTGCAGGAATGGCCCCCAACTTGAGAAAGAATGGGTTGAGACCTGTGGGAGAAGGGTCAGATGGCTTGCAGAAATGGAAGGAAAAGGTACGTAGAGGAAAAAAAAAAAAACTTTTCTCAGATGTTACTAGCTGATAGTGTGCTGCCTCATTTAATGTCCCACTCCCACACCCACATTATTTCTGAACAGGTTTTAGAATTTTAACTCTCACTGCTAAGTTATTACACTACAGTCTAATTGTCTGACACAAGTAGGAAGGGCCAGGTTTGAAATAACTGTCCAAAACCCTAAAGTTGAGCAGTTTCATGTGAAAATCCCATCTGCTTGGGTCACCACTTGTCTTGCACTAGAAGTACCCTGAACAATCTCTCTAGTGTGACAAGGTATCTACTGTCTGAACCTGTGATTGGTTCACAGATAGTGGTGAAAACAGTTCATGAGTCCCTATCCTGGTGATAGTGGTCAGATTCTGAACAATATGGGGATGATGAATCTAAAACCATGGGTACATCAATGTCCACTAAAGTATTCCACGAGACATTGGAGATACTTTAAAACATGGTTGCCATTAAACTGAAGCTCAAAAGGGTAAAAACTTCAAATTGCCTCTGCTTTCTTACCCCAGTTACTAAAGCCATGACTTCCCAACTCTCCTTCATAGGCAGAAACAGCTGACACTGTACTGTCCAACTCTGCCTTTAGGAAAAGACAACTCTGGAAAGGGATCAGTATTTCTCCTTCAGTGCCTCTGCCACTACAGCTACAGTCCTGGTTAACATTCTTGGGGTAGAAGATATTACAAAATGCAGAATCCTATATTAAAAGTCCTGGTCCTAGCAAACTGGAGGAATCTCCTGTAGAGTTCCCAGTGATAGGTTTATAAGAGGTTATTAGGCTAATGGTCCTAGGGTCTTTACAAGCCTAGCCATGTAATACCAGTGTTCCCTAACTGACCATTGTTAGATGGTTTGATTGACTGCAGAGTGAATCTATGATCAGCATCGGCCGTCCCCTGCCCATGAGAGACATAGGTGCAACCCCAGATGAGAATTTATGGCCTTCCATCCAGTAGTTCATGTTGCACTTAAATAGGGTCATTGCGAAGCTCTGCTTAATGTGAATTGGGAGTTTATTCCAGAGAAGTGGCAGTTTCTGGGAGATGTATCTGTCTCTCCAGCATGTTTTGTTTAAGTCACAGGCTAGGTTGAGATTTATGGAGCGAGTGACTCTTGTCCCATTTGATATGCGGACGTGCAGCATTTCTATTAGGGCAGGGGCAGAGACTACTCTGTAGGCCAGGAACTGATCACTTTTCAGCAGCCTGTAGGAGACTGAATACAGAGACAGAGCTTTCAGCCTTTCCATGTAGGTCATGTTTTGAGTCCCTGAATTCTCCTGGTCAGGGACCTCTGTGGTCTGTCCAGCTGTTGCAGGTGTCTGGTCAGGTACATGAGGGTGGAGTACAGAGGATTTAACATCCTTGGTCTTGGATTGTGATGCCCTTACTTATAAGGTGTGCAATGTAAAAGGCTTTCCATACCACTGTGGACACATGCTATTCAACTTGAACTCCCAAGTCACACACCACTGAGTTTGAGCTTAGGAGAGGTGCTGCCTATATTGTAATTTGCAGAGACTACCTTTCTACCAAAGGGGACAATGATGCACTTGTTTTGCCTTTAGTTTTAGATCGTGGCTTTGGCACCAATCACTGTAATGTGTTAACTCCTCCTGTAATATGCTAATATCTCTAGGGGACTCAATGACTGCTCCAGTCTGCAATCATCTGCAAACTTGGTAAGCCACAGCTGTCTACTTTTGCCTGGACTTCCGAGAAGTAGATTCCAAACAGTAGACAGCCCAGCATAGAACCTTGTGGTACTCCACTGGGAACTGTTCTACTGGAGGTGGATTCCCAACTTTGACAATATGGGTTCTGTTGATGAGTCAGTTGGCTACCCATCTAGTGACATATGGGTTAATCTCCAGCTGGGAGAATTTCTTGATAATACTTGAGTGGGGGGAATGTGTCAAAAGCCTTGGCTAAGTCAAGATAGGTGGTATGTACTGCTTTGCCCTCGTCCAGGGCTTTGGTGACACTCGAAGTCCACCAAGTTTAGTAAGCATGATCTACCCTTAATGAAGCAAAACTGGGTTGGGTCAAGAGTTTGAAGGTTGCCTATGTCCATTTTGATAAGGTCCATGATGATTCTTTCCATGGCTTTGCAGATAAGGCTGGTTAGGCATATGGGTCTATAGTTCCCAGGGTTGACTGATAGACCCCCTTTGTGCAAGGGGACAGCAGTTGCTGTTCTCCACTCTGCTGGATCAAAGCCAGTATTCAGGCTATGGTTAAAGAGAGTGCCAAGTAGATCCACTTGGTCATGTTTTAGGTTGTTCATTAAGCAGTCTGAGATGTTATCTGGTTCCACAGATGCCAGGTTTTTGGCCTGGAAAGTGCAGATATGATCTGCTCATTGGAGATACTAGGGAGAGGACAGGTGTCAGGTATGCTTTGACGTATGGCTGGTGGGGCTAGGGGGGTGAAGTTTGCACCAAATTGGTTAGCTAACAGGTTGGCAATTTCCTTAGGGCCAGTATGAGTGGTACTGTCCATGATTTTGGCATATAGATGAATATTCCCTGTATATCTTGTATGTAGCTAAAGAATGCCTTGCTACTGTCTTTAGTTAGGGAATCTAATTTATCCATGTAACTAGCTATAAAGGACTTTACCAGATATCTGATCAAGCTGTGGAGGGTATTCTTTCCCTGTTAAGTTTCCTCTTGTCCTCAGATATCAGTTTCTTCCTTTTGTTATATAACCTTTTTACACGCAAGGTCCACCAGGGTGGCTTGTTTTTACAGGAGGACTTGGTTTTGATCCTGTCAGGTGTAGCAGAGTCAATACAGTTGTTTAAATGGTTATGCAGGGTGTTTGTGTACTTCTCTGTAGAGGAATCATTGTTGGCTGTGTTACCAGGGGGTCTGAAACTTTTCAAACCATTGCTTAGTAGGATATAGCTTGTTTTGGAGAAGTTTCCCATTGTTCTCACTCCTGTGAATGTGTCAGGTCTGATCATTACTTTAAATGAGACAGATTTACGTTCTGACCTTGCTAGGGAGGACAGAACACAAGGGGTAGTGCAGTGACCCTTCCCCCCATACTGGTGAGTACTAAGTCCAGTATGTTTGAGTCCCTTGTGGGGGTGCAGACTAACTGTTCCAGAGCATTTGTATTAAAGTCTAAGAACTTCTGGATGATCAAGCTTGTGCTCATGTACGTCACCCACTAGACAGAAGGATAGTTGAAATCTCCCATGACCAAGGTGTTTGGCTATATAGTGAGTCACTCAAGCAAGTCCAGGTGGGCGGTGTGCTTCTCGTGGTTCATGGTGGGGGACCTGTAGCTAGCAATGATGTGTTAGGGTGTTTTACCTATAGTTATTTGGACCTAGAGTAGCTCAAGAGAGTCATCCTGTTTAACCAGTCTTGAGGTTTTGGATTTAATGAAGATGGATACACTTCCATCTTGGCTTCTTTCACACTTGTTTTGAGGTCTGAACATGTGGAAGGCATTGTAGCCTTTCACAGCCGGGGTTCTCTCTGTGTCCTTCAACCAAGTCTTGGTGACTGCATAGACATCAGCATTTTCCAAGGTGAGGAGAGTTTCCAGAGATTAGTTTCCTGTTTAGACTCCTAGCATTAAGCAGCATAAACTTGAGTTTATCTGTAGTAGAGTTTTTACATAAGAAGTTTTGCTGTTTTGGTATTGTCTAAAAAAGGCACTATGGGGGAGGCAAGCATCTTTGTCAGTATTCACAAACTTACAGGAGTCAGGTGAAGACACCTCTGGTAAAGCAGCATGGTCTACTGACCATGTCTTCTCAGGCTGACAGATAATGGATGCCCCCCAGGACTGACACCAGAAGCTAAGCCAATTGTTGAAGTCAATCATTTTTTGTTTGTATTGTGGCATCATTTTGGGTGAAGGTAGAATGCTGCTTAGGGCTACGGACATACCTGCCTGGGACACATATTTTGAGAGTTCAGTCATGTCTCTCTTCAAATAGTCCAGGGAGGTATGTCTCAAGTCATTCGCCCCAACATCTACTACGACACAATGATAAAGATAATTTTTGATGAGTGACCTGAGTGCATGCATGATTTGATGGATCCTGGCACCTGACAGGCAGCTGACCATGACCTTCTTTTCCAGCCTGGAGAGGGGGACATCTGTGCATCTCAATATGGAATCTCCTATGATCAGGACATTTGGTTTTGAGGTGTTCTGCCTTAGCGGCTTATTCACTTGGATACTGGTACCTGTGTTGTCATGTGTAGTAGATTTTGGTTGTGCTCTAGTATGTGTGAGTTGTTTGTTCTTGGGAGGTCTCTGGTCTTTTTGTAGACTCCTAGTGAGTACCTCCGTGTATGTGGGTTTGTGTGTCGTGACTTTATCTTGTGTGGGAGGAGAGGTGTATGTACTGACAACCTGTTTGATGTCTTGCTTATTGTTACATGAGAGGACTGATTTCAGTTTCATAGTATAGTCACATCTCTCACATACTGTATTTGTTTGCTGTAGGAGCAAATGGTTGTCAGTGTACATGAGGCAATTACTACATTGCCTCAGGATGCCCATGTCAATCAGGTTGGCTGGAGAAATGTTGGTAAATTGACTGTCCATTGTAGCAGGTTAAACCATAAATACTGTGAGGGAGTAGGCAAGTTAGATCAGATTTTAATCTAGGATTAGCAAGAGGACTTATTTTATGGAGGATTAGGGATTAAAAAGTATGGTAGTGCTGCTCAATCCTCAGCTGACTTGCCTGCAGTGCAACAGGGAAGCCTGGAGGGATTCCACTGACTGTCCTCTAGGGAAAAAAATATCTAGGTGATTGCACCTATACAAGGCACTGTTAACCTCCACTGCACTATGCTGTTTCATGTAAACAAGGCTTAAATACAAGTGAATTCAAACAGTTTTTAACACAAACTACCAACAGGAAAGCCCCACACAGAGCCTTATTCCAGCAATCTCCAACTCAGATGGGTCCTGAACTACACACTTCTGCCACAAGGATGCAGGGAGGCCCTCTTAATATACGATGGCTGGTGTTAGTGCTCAAGTAATACTAAATCGTCTAGATTCAGCAAGTCTGAATCTAGCCTTTGCTATTTAAGGCAGAAGTAGCAATGAAACAAAGTGCAGAATGAAGTAATCACAGCAACAAAAAAACAGTAAAAATGAAGCATCACTTCAATAAAATACAGTTCACAACGTGCAATACAGGCTTAAATTATAATTAATTTTTTAGAAGATTTCAGTGGATTCCTTGGATTTCTGTTCAGATGCACTCCAGACCTCTGGCTAAGAGCACCAAACTATGAGCAGCTCTGGTAAGCTAAGCTCAAACCCACACAAATGTGATGCTTAAATACACGTGACTTTAAACAGTTTAACACAAACTACCAATAGGAAAGTCCCACACAGAGCCTTATTCCAGCAATCCCCAACTCAGATGGGTCCCCAGCTACACATTTCTGCCACAAGGGTGCAGGGAGGCCCTCTAAATGTAAGATGGCTGGTTTTAGTGCTCAAGTGATACAAAACAATCTAGATTCAACAAGTCTGAATCTAGCCTATGCTACTTAAGGCAAAAATAGCAATGGTAAAAAGTGCTGAATGAAGCCGTCACAGCAGCAAAAATAGTAAAAATGAAGCAGCAGTTCAAAAAAATACATAAAGTGCAATACAGACTTAAATTATGCTTATTTTGTAGAAGATTTCAGTAGTTACCTTCGATTTATGTTCAGATGCACTCCAGACCTCTAGCTAAGAACGCCAAACTCTGAGGAGCTCTGGTAAACTGACTGTGTAGACCACAAACCTTTCTAATGTAAAATAACTGGCTTGAAGCCAGAACTAAGACACTTTCAAAATAACAGACAAAATAAGCCTCCACCCAGCAATTCCCAGCTGAGAAGGGTGTAGGCTATCCTCTGCTCCCATAACTGTAGACCACAAACATTTTTAATGTAAAATAACTGGCCTGAAGCTCAAACACTTACACCAGAACTAAGACACTTTTAGAATAGCAGACACAATGAGCCTTCAACCAGCAATTTTCAACTTAGAAGGATGTAAGCTACTTCTCCTGCCACAAGAGTGTAGACCGCAAAACCTCCTTATGTAAGATAACTAGTTTGAAGCCCAAGTGCTTAAATCAAAACTAACAGGCTTAGAATAACAGTTACAATGTAATCAGGCTACTAACAAGCAGTAATAAATGCAGCAGAATAAATGCAACTGAACACTTTAAGAACAAGCAGCAAAAAAAAGCAAAAAGTAGGAAGAAGCACAGATACAGTAAAAGCAGCTGAATAAAGTGCAATGTTTTAAGTGGGAATGAGGAAACAGAAGACAATCCAAGTTTAAGAGACTAAGGCTGTGGGCCTCCCCAACTATCATCTCCATACTCAGTAGAATGAGCTGATGAGATGTGACTGGCAGAAGTGTCCAAAATCAGATTTACAATAGGGGCAGGCAACTCAAAAGCCACCAAGCTTAAAAGTACAACAGCAGTTGAGCAGGTGGGTGGAAAAAATCAAATGCAGAGAGAGATCAGGAATAGTCAGGCAGAGAACAGCAAAGCCAAAGAAGCACTCCAGCATAATAAAGATGCCTCCAAATATTGCTAGTTAAATGAGGAATTCTATTTCTCAGCTCCTCCCACTAATTAACTGGCTGTTATTCACTGTCTGCAAAGGATGCACCAGGTAGACTTCCATCATGGTCAAGGAGTCAATCCAGGCCCAGTGTAGCAGTGGTGGCATGACTCATTGAATAGTCACCATCCAGAAAGAACACAAATGTTCTTACTGAATTTTGAACCATGAATGAACCCTTCCTAGGGGGTCTATGATTAGCTTCACACTCTCCTCCAGTCCAAAATATTTATTTTAAGAAGCTAGTATACTTGATATGTGTGGCATACACTGGTGCACAACATGGCATCATGTGTTTTCCTAGCACAGCAATCCTTGGCCCTAAATCTGCCAGTTTATGACCAAACATGGAGCAAGCACACTTCTTATAGTTTAAGAAAACACAATGATTTAACAACTGTACTGTTAAAATGTAATACAAAATCAAATACCTGACTGACATACCGGGACTTTTAATAGGAACTGCTGGATGGAAGAGCCATCCAAATACAAGGGGGTGGTAGATCAGTAATGTTCCCACAACATTTAAAGTAAGAACATATCTGTAGAATCTAATATTGGCAGCCTTCTTCATTGGGCAAACTCCCATGTTGTAAATCCAGCAAAGTGAAAAGTGCTAGAGATGAGTCAAAAACAGAAGACTGACTTCTGTGGTACCAAGGTACCAACAGAAGCCTGACCCCTG
Source organism: Protopterus annectens (assembly GCF_019279795.1). Classification (NCBI taxonomy): domain Eukaryota; kingdom Metazoa; phylum Chordata; order Ceratodontiformes; family Protopteridae; genus Protopterus; species Protopterus annectens. The sequence goes on from NC_056748.1 coordinate 512,825,979, forward strand.
AAGTTATGGTCTACAGAAAATGAGAGGTGAAGGTATGAAATGATGACCATGGACTTGCAACACAGATATCTACTATAGAGACATTTCCTTAAGCAAGCATTGGAAACAGCTTATATGTATGCCTGTAGTATAATGGCCTTTGAGAGCAGTATTTTCCAATGATTGATGGGCAGTCTTATGGCATTAGAGGATACATACAACAATTGACCTCAACTGGAATTACCAGGTCTTCATTACTTGAAGCATAGGAGATGAACAGTTGCTCTTTCTAAATTCATTCACTTCTTTCAGGAAGAACCTGAATAACTGATGTACATCTGGGTGTAAAGGTAATTTCTCATATGTTTGTGATATTTGGGTTGGAGATTTAGCCTATGAACGTCTTCTAAAGACGTCAGTGTTCCTTGATGGTCTTAATGCCTGAACACTGATGATGAACATAAATCAGAAGGAATGGAAGCAAGATTTACAAAAATCTCCTCTGACACAGGATGGACAATGCATTGATTATGAACTCCCTCTTTCTCTGCTGCACCAAGCAGGACTGGGAGAATACTGTGTTTCTTCTGCAAGCTAAGCAGGTCACCTTTAAAAGTGCCACCTTCTAGAAGATCCGAACCAGCCATGGTTTCTGAATCCCCAGCTATTAACAACAGACAGAGGAGCAGTTTAGTAAGTTTTTATAGATTCATAGACTGGTACTAGGCTAACAACCCAGAGGGCCTCTCTATGCCTAGACAGTTTTTCCTGAAAGAATAATGATGCCCTGCATTCAAACAGGACATTGAGGGCCAGGTATTTATAAGCTACCTCTGTCCATAAGAGACGCACCTCCCTGGACTACATGAAAAGACACATGGAGGAGCTGTCTGATCTTGTAGCCCAGGCAGGTATGACCCTAGCCCTGAGTAGCATCCTGCCATCACCCAGAATGATACCACAGTACAAGGACAAAATGATTGACTTCAACAATTGGCTAAGCTTCTGGTGTCATTCTAAGGGGATCCAGTATCTGTCTGCCTGGGATGACATGATTGACAGACCACAATGCTTTGCTAGAGATGGCCTGCAGTTGTCGCCCTTGGGATTCCAGATACTGGCTAAGGCTCTTGCCACCCCTATAGTGCCTTTTTAGGCAAGGTTCAAATGACAAATTCACCACTGTACCAGGTACAAGCAAGCAAAATCTGAGAGTAATGCTACTCAATGACAGAAGTCTAAACCTCAAAATGCATTCACTCGAGGCACTCCTTAAAATGGAGAACATCGACATCTGTGCAGTGACAGAGACCTGGTTCAAGGCTTCAGAGAGCATCCCTTCATTACCAGGCTATAATTCATACCACAGCTTTCAGCCACCTAACCTGGACCAAAACACTAAAGGTGAAGGTGTTTCCATATTCATTAAGGATATCCACAACTCCAGGCTAATTGCTCAGCATAATGCAGCCGAGATTATCCAAGTGCAACTAACTCTGGGCAAGACCGCAATCCAAATTGTAACTTGCTACAGATCCTCACCATGCCCCAGGATTCCCACTCTTCATTTCCTAATGCACTGGAAAATATTAGGGTACAACCCAACACCATAATAATGGGCAATTTCAACAACCCCACCATTAACTTTGAAAACTACTCATGTACCAACTCTCTTGCTAAACGTTTTCTGGAATTCATAAATTCCAACGCCTTGGATCAACTTATCCACACCCCCACCAGGGGCAGCAATATCCTAGACCTGGTCATTACCAACATGGGCGACTGGTGTTCCACACCAGAGGTCAATTCCTTGTTGGTCAGATCCGACCACAAGCTAATCAGCCTAGACATCCACATCCCGCCCCCACTCCCCATTAGGGAAACCACCGTAAAAATTTTCTCCAAAGCCAACTTCACGCTTCTTAAGACAGAAGTGGCAAACTTCACAACACCCATGCATGCAGACAGACAATAGAGGTACGACTGCTGAATCCTACACAAATGCACTTTATAAGCACTTACACGAGTGCATGGATTGTGCTATCCTTAACAGAACCAAGATGCTATCCTCCAAAAAAAAGGAATCCAATCTGGTGGTCCCCTGCCATAAACAAACTCTAAAAACAGAAGAAAGAATCTGTTGCACAAAAGAGTAAAATCCCACGACTGGAGGAGCTCCCTGGTTAGCCTCAGTAAGAAGTGGAGATCCCTCATAAAATCCTCCAAAGCTAGTTATGAAAACAAAATCTAAAGACAACTGCAAAGCATTCTATAGCTATGTCAAGAATCTCAGTGGCAACACTCAGATCTGCTCTGAGTTACAGCACAATGGCACTAAATATACAGAACCAACTGATATTGCCAACATCCTGGCAGATAAGTTCAGTGCTAACTTTACCCCCCTCACTCCCTAAAATGCCAATCTCTGTACCAGAAGAATGCAAAGTTCCTGTAATCACAGCTGCACAGGTAAAAACCACACTCTCCAAAGCCAGGAACACAGCATCCATGGGACCTGACAACATCCCAGGCTGCATTCTACATGAACTACAGAATGAACTGGCACCCCACCTAAGCACCATGTTCAATCATAGCCTCACCTCAGGTTTTGTGCTCACCGAATGGCGCATAGTGACGGTTATCCCACCCAACAAAGGGGGAGCCACCAAGGACTTTAGGAACTACTGCCCCATTAGCCTAACAAGCCTGGCCTGCAATACCATGGAACGTATCATCATGGAACTTATAAACAAAGAGAGTGGTAATCTCCAAAATTTGGACCCTGCCCAGTTCAGGCTTGTAAAAGGCAGATCATGTCTCCTAAACCTGATTGACTTCTTTGAAGAAGTCACCAAAGCCATAGATGAGGGCAAGGTGGTTCACACAGCCTATCTAGATCTCGCCAAGGCTTTTGACACCATCGCCCACTCTGGAATTATAGATAAACTCACTAAACTAGGTACAACTCCCTAAGTCACAAGATGGGCTGCCAACTGGCTCACTGACAGAACCCACACTGTGAAAGTATCAGACTCCAAATCCCACTTCAGACCAGTGACAAGTGGAGTATCACATGGTTCAGTCCTGTGTCCTCTCCTGTTTGGATTTACTTTTCTGAAGTACAGGCTAACACAGAAGGTCTTTGGCTAACGAAGTTCACAGATGACTGCAAACTAGGAGCCATAACTGAAACTCCTAACAATGTGGACATCCTAGAAATGGGCCTCACTGAGACAGATGCCTGGTGTCAAAGCCATGGCCTCAAGCTCAATGTCAAAAAGTGCATTGTCATCCCCTATGGTCAAAACTTTGTACCCATGAGCTACCACATAGGCGGTAGTCTACTTAACACTGAAAGTGTGATAAGAGACCTTGGGACACAGGTGGACAGTAGTCTCTCCTTTGATAATCACATTGCCACAGTAGTCAGGAAATCCTTCTATGTGGCACACCTCATCATAGAAGTTTCTCATCCAGGAAAAAAAGAGGTCATTGTTCCCCTCTACTCGTCACTCATTAGACCCATTATAGAGTACAATGCCCCTTTTGGTATGTACCTCACAAGACATCTACAACAACTCGAAAGACCGCAGAAATACCTCACAAAGAGAATTATTGGCCTCAAACAGATGCTCTATGCAGACCATCTCAAAAAACTCCAGCTTTACTCCGTTGCATATTGCCTACTCAGAGGCGATCTCTGCCTAACATACAAAGCTGTGTCAAGCCCACAGCTGTTGGACATGCTCCACTTAAAGAAATCCCAATCGCTCTGAGCTACACGTTCTAGGGACCTAAACCTTGTCACCACAATAAACAGAACATGCTGGAGTGATAGATTCCTGTCCCAGAGACTTCCCATACACTGGAACAAACTACCTATCTATATCAGATAAAGCTCCTCATTAGCACTCTTCAAGAAAAATCTTGATGATTGGATGGGAAATAGGAAATTCACCCTGGGGATCACCTCTGTGGCTCTGCTTGACAGGGGCACAGGAAAATAATTTTCTTGGGTGGCAAAAGCCAGGGTACTTTTTTGGCTAGGCTTGTATAGGCCCCTAGCTTAGTACCAACCTATGAACCTATAAGGGACATGGGTGTCAGGCCTGGTGTAACTTTCCTATTCCCCATCCACTTATCTAGGTTGTGCTTAAACAGGGCATTGACAAACTCGGCTCATCTTTAAAAGTGCCACCTTCTAGAATGTCTGAACCAGCCATTATTTCTGAATCTCCAGCTATTGACAGCAGACAGGAGGCACAGTTTAGTAAATTTGCTAACAAATTTACCTTGCCCAAGACAGGAGCTGCTGAGAGTGAAATACTTATGTCTATGGTCCACTGCCAAAGGTATATCATCTCTCTACGGGTGTAGAGATGTCTTCCCCTTTGCTTGTTTGGATATCATGTGACTGGTTAAAGGGCAGATCTTAGAGATATCATCTCTCTACGGGTGTAGAGATGTCTTCCCCTTTGCTTGTTTGGATATCATGTGACTGGTTAAAGGGCAGATCTTAGAGATAGCTTCTCTTAAAAGGCAGTTGGGGTAGAATGAGTGTAGGTAGCTTTAAATTGTAGATGTAAAGCCTGCTGTCTACAGGTGAATCACTTCCCTTGTACAGTGGAAGAATTGGCTGTAAAGATCTGTCAAACCAGTTGACTTAGCCGGCTATCAGACTTTAAATAACTAATGTGAGCTTCCCACACTGCAAGTGAGTTAATTATCAGAACCGGCAGTGTGTTATGAAACATAAATAAGTGACCATCTGAAGGTCGGTGGGGACTATTCACTACTGAAGGATACAATGACAAGAATCAGGCATCAAGGAATAGATCCTTGAGAGACAGCAGTGTGATTTTAAAGTCCTATCTTCAGTCATACAAATAGCACTGAGAGGTTCATGTCACTATCATTTTTCCTCATTTTGGTTGCCAGTTTCATGACCCCCTGTTCCCTCTGTACAGACAGAAAGAACAGACATTGGAGACTGTCCAGGTCTGTGCCAGGATAAGTAATTCACTAAGTAGGAATCAGAATGCCAGGGTAAGTAATTCACTAAGTAGGAATCAGAAAGTCTTTTCTCTCATTATGTTCTCTTCTAGGGAATACAACTATGGGGGAACCTACTTCAGAAATACAATCAGAGATTCCCTCAAAAGGGGCACTAGGATCCAGTAATCTATGTAAGTGAACACATGACACTTGATCTGTTTCAACCACCAATGCCAGGACCCTGGTAAATCCTTGATGCAGAGAAAAGCTCCTAAGGTAGTAATCTGCAATAAATGTGCTGCCCACCCAAAATGATCTTACGAAATATCATGCAAATATCCCAGACAGTGATGTGTTGGAAGCATCTGTCATGTGCAACAATGCCATCTGGGTAACCTGTGGTACCAAAGCCATGGCTCACTACATAGGTACCACTTGGAAACTGACATGAAGGATGTGCTTAATAAAGTCACTGCATTCCAAAATGGAAGTGAAACCTTACAGGTCCTTCACAGTTAAAAGAGGTGGATGCAAAACCATTTGCCTCATTCTAAAGGAGGTGCATCATCTACGGCTTTTTTGAGAAGCAGATTTTTTACCTGTTCCAACAGCTCTGCAGAGATGGTTTGACATCAGAGCATATTTTGAGGAAGAAGCAAAAAACTTTATGACACTGTTGCTCATGATCAAGCCAAGAGTCTACTGGTCCTTAGTGATGGTGTTACAAGCCAGGAATACTCACATAAGCATCCCTAGAGACAGCCCTTACAAGAGTCAGAATAATGCCTGCTGTGCCACACGAGTCATCCTCTTGGGTAACTTGTCTGGCACCAGAGAAGGCAAGACCACATGATACTTAACTGCCTTCTTCAGTCTGTGAAAAAGCTTCCTTCTTTGTCTTGGGGGTTACCTAGACCAAGAAGAAGAGAAGCAGATGGAAGGGGATGAGAAAGGATTTTTCAGTTCCTTCACAACTAAGATAATCAAAAGGATCTTGAAAAAGCTGGCTGAAAATACCTCTCCAGTGAAAGTATCACCCAATAGTTGTGTAAAATCTTACCATAACAATAGATGTCCGTCTCTTCACTGCTGCAGTATTTTTAACCTGAGGGAAGCCTGTTTTCATCTATAGCTGCACTCAACACCCCTCCAGTAAAACTCTTATACTACTGTATGGCATGTGGGATGTCGCACATAGCCTGCTGTCAGATGTAGGCCATAAAAGCAACATATGCACATACCATCCTCAGAAGTGAATGCCCCAGGAGGAATGCCTAAGGATATAGAAGCAGAACAATACACCAGGGGAAAGATGGAGGGACAGAATACTGCAGCAGTGAAGAGAAGGACATCCATGGTTATGGTAAGATTTTACACAACTATTCTATGTCCTATTCACTTGCTGCAGTATTCTTAATGTGAGGGAGAGTGCCAAAGCTTGAAGAGGAAGGAACAGAGCAGCTCTCAGGTAAGCCATGTAAAAATGGCTTTGGCAAAGCAAGCTCTGGATCTGGAAATGCCACCCAGTTGTAGTGCTTGGTAAAGGTATGGGTAGAAGACCAGGTGGCTGCTTCAAGGATGGCAGTGGTATCTAAGCCTTTGAAGAATGCCTTAGAGGAAGCCACAGCCCTAGTAGAGTGGGCATTCACAGGTGAGTTTCTTTCCATAGTGTGTGTAACAAAGGCAAATAGTCTTTGAAATCCAAGAAGAATTAGTCTGCTTGGAAATGGGTAAACCCACAGCCTTGGGATGAAAGTTCACAAAGAGGTGATAATATTTCCTGATAGCTTTAGTCTTGTCCAGGTAAAACTTGAGTTGTGTGTGTACATCTAAGGAGTGTAGTACCTTCTCACTGTGGTTTTATGGAGAAGGGAGTAAGGTAGGTAACTGGATGTTTGGGGTTAAGGGATAACTCATTAACCCCTATTGGCATAAAGGAAGGATTTGTTCTCAAGGATACTTTGTCCTTATGAAATACCAAGAAAAGGGCATCACCATAAGGATGGCAATGGTATCTAAGCCTTTAAAGAATGCCCTAGAGGAAGCCAAAGCCCTAATAGAGTGGGTGTTCGCCGGCAAGTCTCTTTCGATAGAGTGTGTAACAAAGGCAAATAGTCTTTGAAATCCAAGAAGAACTAGTCTGCCTGGAAACGGGTAAACCCAGAGCCCTGGGATGAAAGTTCACAAAGAGGTGATCAGATTTTCTGATAGCTTTAGTCTTGTCCAGGTAAAACCTGAGTTGTGTGTACATCTAACGAGTGTAGTACCTTCTCACTGTGGTTTTATGGAGAAGGGAGGAAGGTAGGTAATTAGATGTTTTGGGTTAAGGGATAACTCATTAAGCACTATTGGCATAAAGGAAGGACTGGTTCTCAAAGATACCTTGTCCTTATAAAATACCAATAAAAGGACACCACCATAAGGGCTTGAAGCTCTGACACCCTTCTGGCTGAGGTTAGGACCATCAGTAAAACAGTTTTCCAACAGAGATGTTTGAGGGAGGCTTTGGATGTGGGCTCAAAAGGGGCCTTGGTCAGTTTTTCTAGGACACAATTAAGGTCCCAAGGAGGAAGAACAGGTTTCCTGGGAGGACTAATGTGAAGGATGCCCTTGAGCAATTTTTTTACCTCAAATCTGGATGCTAGAGGGGGAGAAAGAGGCAGGCAAGCAGAAATAGCTAACTTGTGCTTTGACAGAGGAGTAAGCCAAGCCAGCAGAGAGCAATTCACATAAGTAAGACAGAACCACTGGGATTCCCACTGTCAGCGGGTCTTGGTTCTTAGAGAGACACCGGAGTGAAAATCTTTTCCACTGGGAAACATAAGATTTTCTTGTATTGGGTTTTCTAGTGTCCTGTAAAACCCTGAGCATGTCCTCTAAGAATAGGTGTCTGAAGGGGATTAGAATCCTATCACCCACAGTGTCAGCTGCAGCATTGACAGGAGTGTGTGTATTCGGGATCCTTTTGTTCTAAGTAAGTAGGTCCACTCTGTGGGGTAAGCTTGTGGTGATGGCCCTTGGCTAAATGTAGAAGGGGAGGAACTAGTGCAGTCTTAGCCAAAAATGGAGACACCAGCAAGATTTTTTGGTTGGTCTTGTCGAATCTTGAACAGGACCTTTGGTATTAGATGAATGGGTGGGAATGCATGCAGAAACATCTCCTTCCAAGAGAAGGTGCATGTTTATTTTCCAAACCAGAGGACTTGGGACTATGGCACAAAATTTTGGAAGTTGTCTGTTCAAGAGGGAGGCAAATAAGTCTATTTGAGAAATACCCCACATTGGTGGACTACATCCAGGAACACGTCCCTGTGAAGCATCCATTTGTGGGATTGAGATAAGGATCTGCTTAAGGAGCCTGCTATGAGGTTCCTGTGGAGGGAATGTACACTGCCCGAATAGTCATGGGGTATTTAGTCAGAAATTCACATACCAAATGAGTCAACCTGCACAGAATATAGGATTTGGTCCCCCCACTTGTTCACATACCTGAGGACTGTCATGTTGTCTGTGAACAGTTGTAGAGGGCCTTAGGTAAAGGAAAGGTCGAAATGCTTGTAGAACTAGTAGCAATGCTTGCTTTTTCCTGATGTTCATGTGTTCTGATTTTTAGGAGGGGGTCCAAATTCCCTGAACTGTGAATTTTCCCATGGTTGCTACCCAGCCCATGTCTGATACATCTGTGTAGAGGTCTTGGACTGGGGTGATAGGATGCAGGGGTAGACCTGGAATTAGGTCTATCTGATGGATCCATCAGAGTAGTTCTCTCTTTAGGCAAGGAATGTGGGGGACTTGGTATTCTAGTGGGTGAGAATGCTGGGTCCACAGTGACCTAAGAAAACGCTGGAATTTCCTCATGTGGAGTTTTGCCATTGGTACCATGAGAATGGTGAAAGCCAAGAATCTCAGCACCCTGAGGAACTCCAGGCCATGATGTGAGTTAAGGGGAGAAGGGAGTGAAAGAAAGGCTAAAGGTCCTGCACCTTCTGAGGTGGAAGTGACACACTTGTATTGTCTGTCTGTATTCAACAACCTAGGAAAATGTGGTCCTGTAAAGGAGTGAGAACTGAGTTCCTGTAGTTTATGGTTTATCCCAGTTTCCCAAGGAGGGAAACGGTGGTCTCCAAGATTTGTAGTAGAGTGTTTGAAATTGGGGTCCATAGAAGCAGATCATTCAGGTATGGGAAAATCTGGATGATCAAAAGTCTGCAGTATACAATTACTGGAGCCAAGCATTTTATTAATACCCTTGGTGCTGTAGAAAGACCAAAGGGCAAGGCAGATAATTGAAAATGCCAGTAACCCACAGGAAAACATAAGAATTTCCTGAACCTGGAGTGAATGGTGATGTGGAGGTAAGCATCTTTTACATCTATTGATGCCTTGGCATCCTAGTGAAAGGATAAGGGAAATAAAGTTTGGAGCGTTAACATTCTGAAGGTAGGAACCTTTAGTATGGTGTTGAGGTGGGATAAATCCAGTACTGGCCTAAAGGAGTCATCCTTTCTGGGTACCAGAAACATTCTTGAATAGAATTCTTTTCCTCTTGAGGACCGAGGAACCTTTTGAATGGAGCCCTTTTGCCAAAACTCCAAAAGAAGCTTTGGGAAGATGAGTGACTGCTCCCAGGGCGGTTGATGGATGCCACTGAAGGTGGGGTGGAATAAGAAACCATGAAATGTCCTTTTTTGATTATGGAAAGAACCCGTGTCTTGGGTTATGCTTTCCCAGACCCGGTGAACACTGGACAGCTGAAGGGAAAGAGGGAAAGGGAGGCATCTGCAGGGTAATCACAGAGTCCCTGCTCTGTCAGGGAAGGACTGCCTTTGTTGTGAGGATGGCTGAGAACTCCTAGGCTTCGACTGCCTCCTCTAGAAGACTTATTGGAGGGGTGTTGAGTATGGCTATGGAGAAAACCAGGCTTTCCTCGGGTTAAGAATACTGCAAGTGAATAGAAGGACATCAGCCTCAAGCCAGACCATCTTGCATGGGAAAATGCCTGAGCCTGTTGCCCTTGCTATAGCATTGGCACAATAAAAAAATAAAGTGGGCTATGAGGAAACCATTATAGATGTCTACATTAAAAGAAAGGAAACTTTTCGAGTGTATGTTCCACAAGAGAATATGAATCATTAAATGAAAAGGGAGGTAGTCCCCAGGTACACTAACATTTATAGCAGTGATAACTCATGCATTAAAATTTGTGGAATTGAGCACACTAGGTGTTAGAAGACTGGAAGACAGAAAGAGGAGCAGCAGATGAAAGCAGCATGAGGACTTGGGATGCCTGCAGAGTGCCTAGTGTTGGCATCAGACCATGCTTAACAGTGTTATCCTACACCTGCATGGAAAGGCCCCACCACACAGACAATTGTCTGAAGGCAAAGGAATGACCTTTGATTCCAAGTAAGAGAAACCCTTTTATAGCTGGGCCATCAAATCCTGCTGGGCTAGGGGAAAATCTGGGAATAAAAGCCTTGTTTCCAAGTACTACCCCCCAAGCTATAGCCAGGCAAAGTAAGAAACCGCTCTGAGATGAGGCAGACATTAACATACTCTGGCCAGTCAACCAGGGAAAAGTAATGTAAATGGGTCTATATTACGTGATTGAACAGTGAAATGTTTAAACACGTAATAATCGACCCCTAAATATCGAACCATCAGAATGTCTAACGGTTCAATAGAGATCTCCGTACAGTGCGGACATGGAAGTTTTCCATTGTCTGCACTGCGATCTCGGAGTTAGTATATTTAAGTAGGGGTGCAGGGAGGCTTGCCCTCCTGCTTAGACCTTTAAAAATGGTTTGTTTGGGTGTTTTTATTTTTATTTTTTTGCTGTTCGACATTACGGCATTTCGATATTTGGGGTTCGAATAATACGTGTTCAAACATTTTACTATTCAATCACGTAATATAAATGCATGTAAACAGCTTTGTATATATTGTGTCAGTATGGCAGCTATGGGTTACTTTCTCCAGGCCTCTTATTACCCACTGAGCAAAAAAACTGGTGTAAGCCTGAGCTCTCCCTAGTCCAGGATGAGCTCATCATATATGAGGACCAGGGGCCACTGCTGAAATACACTTACATCCAGGAACAGCTGATAAGAAAAAGAAGTTATGTACTCACCATAACATTCAATCTGAGTAGTTGTACTTCATTTGGCTTCAAACTGCGAGTATTCAGATCCAGATCGGATCTGAGACAGCTTCACCAGCATCTGATCTGAGCTCCAAGCTCCTCTCCTTACCCATTATACCCCTCCATCTCCTCCCTTCCCTCAGATTGAATTTGCTACACCATAAACATAAGCCCAACCCAATGAGACCTTACCAAAAAAGGTTATTCACAAAACCTAATAAGCATGAACAGAAGAGGTGCCTTCTTCTACATACCAGAGTAATAAAATAAGGTCAGGGGGAAGGGGGGAGGGACGGTTGAAGACAAATGAAGTACAACTACTCAGATGGTATGTTATGGTGAGTACATAACTTCTTTATCTGAAGTGGTTTACTTCATTTGCTCTTCAACCTGTGGGATAGAGTCCCCAGCTACTAAACACCTGGGTGGCCCTCATGGCAGCATATTCCAGAGCACTGCAGATCCAAAGGCTCTCCCTCTAGATATCATGTCCAGTTTATAGTGAGAAATAAAGGTATGAGATGAGGACCAAGTAGCTGCAAAACAAATATCATCCAGAGACACCCTGGACGAAAAGGCTGCTGAGGTAGCCATGGACCTGGTAGAATGTGCTTTTACTTGTCCCGGAGGTGACATGCCTTTATCCTTGTATACCTAAAGGATACAATGAGAGATCCATCGAGTCAAAGCTACCTTGGAGATTGGTTTGCCCAGAAAAGGATTACAGTAAGACAAATAATTGATCGGACTTGTGAAAGGCCTTAGTTCTGTGCAAGTAAAACCTTAGTTGTCTATGTACGTCTAAACAAGTGTAATTTATATTCACCCTTGTTCTGAAAATTTGGGAAGAAAACAGGTAAGTTACTCATCCGGTTAATATTGGTTTCAGAAGCCACTTTGGGAAGAAAGGATGGATTGGTAAGAAGAGACACCCTGTCCTTAGGGAAAATCATATACGGAGCTTTGATAGACAATGCTTGAAGTTCTGAAACCCTCCTAGCCGAGGTGATAGCTACTAGGAAGGCCGTTTTCCAAGATAAAAATTTTAGGTCTACTGATGCAGCTGGCTCAAAGGGTGGAGCAACCAGAGCCTATAAAACCATAGTAAGGTCCTAAAGGAGGGAAAGGATCCCTCATCATCGGGGGGGGGGTTAAAAGAGAGGTACCTTTAATAAAGGTTTTGCAAAGTCTAGAGGATGCTAAAGAAACCGTGTTCTCCCCAACATGGAAGTTGGAAATGGCAGCCAGTTGAACTTTTACAGTAGAAGAGCTAGCACCCTGATGGAATATATTCACCAAGAACTCCAACACTGCCAGGTCCGGAGCTGTGAAAGGGTCCAGGTCCCTTTGAAAAGCCCAGATGGAGAAACACTTCCATTTACTATGGTAAAGTTTCCTGGTAGACGATTTGTGAGCTGCCACCAGAATAGTCTTGACCAGAAAGGATAAACCTGGAGTCCTAGCTATCAAGGGAACTGGAGCAGCCAAACAGTGAGCTTTAAACTGTCCAGGTTTGGATGAGGGGACAGAGATGAGATCTGGAATTGGATCTAAGATCCACAGAGGAGCTAGATAATGAGACCAAAGGAAGGGAAACCATACCTGGTGAGGCCAAAATGAGGCAATGAGGATCATTTTGCTCCCCAGCCTGCGAGCCTTCTGGAGGAATTTTGAAATAAGAGGTAATGGAGGGTAAGCATAGAGAAGACCAGGAGACCAAGCATGGACTAGTGTTGTCCCTGGGGAGGATTCAGAGCAAAGACCTCGCTGCACTTCACAATGGAAGGAGATGCGAAGAGATCGCAGCAAGGCCAACCCCACTCAAGGAAGATCTGCTCCGCTACCAAAGGATTCAGAGACCATTCGTAAGGCATCAGAATAGTCCTGCTCAGTTTGTCCGTCAGTATGTTGGATCATCCCAGAATGTGCGTTGCTACCAGAAACCAGCTGGTGGAAATCTCTCATTCCCCCGCACTCACGGCCTTGTGACAAAGGGGGTAAGATCTGGTCCCTTCCTGCTTGTTGATGTATCAGACCACTGACATGTTGTCTGACTGAAATGCAATAGTTCCCAGAGGGAGAAAGGCATGAAGGGCCTGCAATGCCAAAAAAGGACCATCCTCATCTCTAGAACATTGATATGCAACTTGGTCTCATTTGGGGAGCCATGTGCCTTAGACTGTCCGTCCCAAGCAATGCTTCCCCACCCTAATTGGGAGGTGTCAGTGGTCACCATGGCTTGGGGAGGGGGCTGCAATAAATGGGTGTCCCTCGGCCAGTTCTGAAAAGTGCATCCACCAGAGGAGGGACTCCCTGTCAGCCCTGCTGATATGTATTGGATGCATCAACAGCAGATCTAACCACAACCACTGGACTAATGTCTACTGTAGTACCCACATATGTAGACAAGCACAAGGAAGAAGAGTAATGGTGGCTGCCAGGGAACCAAGAGCTCGTAATACCGGCTCTGCTGAGGGGAGGTGAGACTGAGTGATCAAGGACACAGGGAGTTGTAAGCTCCAAATTCTTTCAGGGGTTAGAAAAACTTTCATTTGCAAAGTGTTGATCCTTGCTCCAATGTACTCTGGAACCTGGACTGGGTTCAGAGAACACCTGGCTGTGTTGATAGTGATTCCCAGATGACCTGGCAGTTTAAGAAAGTAGTGTCTGGCTTGACAAAGTAGATGTTTGGTGGGGGCAACAAGGAGCCAATTGTCCAGGTATGGGAAGACCTGTATTCCCTGAAACCTCAGGTGAGCTGCTACAACTACCATGACCTTAATGAACACCTTGGGGGGTGAGACCGAAGGGCAGGGCTTGAAACTGATAATGACTGGCCCCTAGCCAGAAGTGGAGGAATGGGAGCATCTGTGTATCTTTATATGATAGTACGCATCTTGGAGATCTATCAAGCACATCCAGTCTTTCTCCTGCAGGTAAGGCAGGATGGATTGCAATGTGACCATCCAGAACTTTTCTTTGGCAACTGACAGGTTGAGGGTGGAAAGATCCAGAATAGGTATTGGTCCCCTGTCTTTTCTGGCACCAAAAAGAACCTGGAATAGATGCCCAATATGGTGTGATCTTGAGGGATGGGTTGGATGACTAGTACAACTGCAGCTTTATTTACATTGTTGGAAGTAAAAGGAATGTATAGAAGATTAGACCTAGATTTGTTACTGTAATACTTTTTAAGTAACAGCATATATCTGAAGCAAAGCATGCAACATATTGCAATATGATTTTAGCAAAGTATATATAATGAATAGAGACTTAGTATCATTGTAATAATGATGTTTAGCATAATATATAGCATTTGACATGCTGCTGATAGAAGCAATGCTTTGAAATGTTTCTAAATATTTAAATGCTTGTAGATGCCTATGAAAGCTTTGGTTGCTGAATAAGATTTTTAATATGCTATAAAAAAATTGCATTTAAAAGCAATACTATGCAGTATAAATGAAGGGACTGATGTGTTTAAGAGAGGGTGTGCCTGAAGCAACTTGACTGACTGGGAGTGGTCTCTCAGATTAATGAGGTACACAGGGATAGCTTTAAAAACCTTTCTGTGTACGTTTTTAAATTTGTAATTGGTCTGAATAAGCCATGGACAGAAGTGCTTACCGAATATTAAAGTTCTTGGTTTATTTTATGTGGTCTGGAGCTAAACTTCGTACAACTGCTACCATACTTTTAGTTGCTATTACATTAAACTTTTCACCATGGCTGATCTGTGTAGAGATATTTAAGTTTTGAGAGTACTTGCATATTTATTTGGTGACACTGTGTGGGCCACTCCTAACAGTCTTGCTCTTGGTCAAACTACCATTTGTATTAATATTAATATTACACAGTAAAATTGGACACCCTTTGTCAAGAGCCCTAAAGTAGCTGGAATAAGTGAAAAATACCTTACAGTCTGGGCAGAAGGGGGCACAGCTACTAAACCTGTGCCAGCCTTTCACAGATGTGTGTGCCTGTGTGTGTAAATCAAACCTCAAAGAGTATGTGTGTGCAGCTACTTGGGCAGGGACACGAAGCACTGGTTGGACAGTGTGTGTGTGCTGGAGGTCTGAGGCACCACTGTCAGAGGATTCCAGAAAACCCGTGGAAGGGGAGCTGGGAAGGGTTACAAAGACAGAGTTGAGTCAGGCTCAGCTCTCAGACCCTACATTACAAGGTTTGATGGAGGTAGCTGGGGAGGCCCCTGATTCCCAAGGAAAAGAGAAATCTGTATACTGTAACAAAGAATTACTGTATAGACAGTGGACCCCTGAGAGAGGGCTAGAGGGTGAGAGAATGCAGCAGTTGGTAGTGCCCACAGACTACCGTCTGGCATTTCTAACTACAGCCCATGATATTCCCTTTGCACGTCATAGGGCATAAAGCATATCAAGGGGCATATTATGCAAAAATTTTATTGGCCTGGGATTTCCAGGGATGTAGCAGGGTACTGCACAAGGTCAAAGCTCCTTTGGTACCTTTGCCTGAGATTGAGGAGCCAATTCAGACGGTAGCTATGGATACTGTGGGGCCTCCAAGTACCCCAAGTTCCACAGAAAAGAACTATATCCTAGTGGTAGTAGATTATGCTACCAGATACCCTGAGGCAGTGGTTCTGTCCTCCATTGTGGCAGAAAAGGTGGCAAATGCTTTGTTAGAGATTTTCAGCAGGGTAGGTTTTCCAAAAGAAATACTGACTAACAGATATGCCAATTTAATGTCAGACTTGCTAGCTTGTCTGTGGGAGTGCTGTGGGTGAAGCACCTAAAGACCACCACCTACCACCCCCAGCTTAATGGTCTGGTGTGGAGCTTAAACTCTACACTAAAAACCATGCTACAGGCATTTGCAGACCAGTCTAAGAGGGAGTGAGACAAATGTTTTCCTCAGCTGTTGTTTGCTTACACAGAGGTGCCCCAGGAATCCACAGGTCTTTCACCCTTTGATTTGCTCTATGGGCATATGGTGAGGGGATCTCTAGATTTGATTCATGAGTGGGACGGCGAGTGTGTATCCCACAAGGAGTCTGTTGTGGCATGTGTCCTAAAGCTCAGTACAAGGCTTAGGGAATTCATGGGCTTAGCCCAGGAGAACCTGGCAGAAGCCCAACAGAAGAAAAAGATCTAGTATGACAGGAATACTCAAGCCCAAGAGTATGCTGTGGGACAGCAGGTTATGGTTCTCATTCATGTCAGACACAACAAGCTGCAGGCAGCTTGGGAGGGACCCTTCAAAGTTGTAAGGAAGGTCAGTGATGTTAACTACAAGGTAGAACTTATAGGCAGAAGGCAGGGATACAAACTATACAATATTAACATAATGAAACCTTACCATGACAGAGGTGCCCTGGTGCTAAGTATTTGCAATAGGAGGCAGGAGGAGTCTGAGGGGGATCTATGGGTACAGGAAGCCAGCCAGCAAAATTCCAAATTATTTTGGTGGAGCCTAGTATGGCAGGCATATAAGACAGTGCAACACTGTAATGGGGTCAGCAATACCAAGGCAGCTGGGATCTCAAGACAGGGAATGGGGTAATGTATTCCCAGATAGGCTCATTCCTCTCAAGCAACATTTTTCAAGGGTCACTTGAAAACTAGCTTGAGTCTTCGAAGGGGAGAAGTGGTGTGATGAAAGGAGGTACTGTCAGCACAGTTAGCTGGAATTTTGTAGATACTTATATGTCATTTGTGAATATCAAACTAATTTATACAAGATGCTTGTGTTAAAAATGTATTAGAATTGTATGTCACGAGTATATCAAACTGCTCTGTACAGATGTTTGCATTGAAAAGGTATTTGTAAAGTGCTGTGTTTAAAATGTACCCACAATGTGCCCTACTGGAAGAGAACAGAAATGTACGTGCACTATTGTAATTGTTTAAATGTATATATTAACAGAGGAAACTAGAGGGTTAAGCTCAGTCCAGCAAACTTTAGAAAAATATCTGGAATTAAATAATTTTATAGGCTAGGCCATAAAGATGTTTCAGTGCAGCTACAAACATAAAGTCTTTACTAGGAAGCTTTCTGTATTGTCTTTAGAGTGAACTAATTGCTCCTTTTGGAAGCATGAAGGAACATAATTGTTTTAAGACTTCCAGCATCTGCCAAAGATCTGAGCAAAAGCCCTTGTATGAGTATTTTTACAGGTAGATGCTAAATAATGCCAGCTTCAGCAATGGGGGTTTGCATGAGAACCAGAAATCCAATGACCAGAAATGATGTCATTCTGCAAGCTATCTCAGCAGTAACATTTTAGATATTATTTTGAGAAGTCTCTTAGTGAGATAGAGCATTGTGAATTCTGTCTTGGACCGGACAACAGGAACCGTTCCCTACATCTGTCTTGCTCTATAAGTAAGTTACTAGGGAATAGAATAATTCTCTTAGCTTCAGTCAGGAATGTAGTGAAGTTTAGTTTAGATGTTTTTCTTTATTTGTGTAAGCATGTACTGCAATGCTATTTTAAATATTTCCTGTGATTTTGAACTCTGATATCACTGTGAATATTTAGTATTGTCTTGTTCTTTTATTATTATTAAATATACTTAAACCTTACATTGTCGCTGATCTGTGTAGAGATATTTAAGTTTTGAGAGTACTTGCATATTTATTTGGTAACACTCGATGAGTCACTACTAATAGCCTTGCTGTTGGTCAAACTACCATTTGTATTAGTATTAATATTACACAGTAAAATTGTCACCCTTTGTTAAGGGCCCTAAGGTAGCTGACAGAAGTGACTGGTGGCAGTGAAAACTACCTTATAGTCTGGGCAGAAGGGGGCATACCTGGTAAACCTGTGCTAGCCTTTCTCAGGTAAGTGTGTGTGTTGGCTACTTGGGCAGGGACATGCAGAGTGGTTGGACAGTGAGGGTGCTGGAGGTCTTGGCTTGGTCACTCAGCTGAGATCTCAACTCTATAGCTGTGCCAGTGAGGAATCTTATTGAGGATCTGGAGGAAGAAGGAGAAACCAGCCTCGGACTGACTGTGGTCTCTGCTCTTAATTTTATTTTTATTTATTTATTTTACATTTGTTGACCGGGCTAGTCCAGCTGGATTAATGTCCATTTTCAGTGGAGGCCCGGGGAGAAAAGCTCCTCAGGTTAGATACAATAATGGAAATACATAAGAAGACATAGTACAAGTGCGATTATACAAAGGAAAAATGAACATACAAATATTATAGATTTTAATTAATTCAGAACAATCCTAGCAAAAACAATATAATAAGGTATGAGATCATCATTTTTTTTTTTTTTTTTTAGATATGTAATATTTACAATAAATAGGGGTAATATATCAGTTGAAGAAGAAGATAAAATCCAAGTGGATAAGAAAAGTTTATGATAGAGTTAAGGATGCCAACAGGCTAGTCTGGGTTGGTACAAGAGCAAAGCCAGAATTTGTTAAGATGTATTAAAAGTTGTTTTTAAAGAGTGGAAGAGTATGCAAAGAGGACAGATCAGATGGAAGATTATTCCATACTTTACCTACTGAGTTAGAAAAAGGCAGTTGCCTGCAGACTTCATAGTTTTGGTAATATTAACAAGTAATTTGTCAGAGGAGTTGTTTCAGGTTGATATAGGGAGTCAAGAGTTTGGAAAGAGCTGGTGTTTTAGAAGGTTGGTATAGAATTTTGTGTGCAATTAGGAGTTGTTGAAAAATAAGTTTATTAGGAAATCCAGCCAGTGTAGTTGTTGTAGGTTTAGACAGTGGTGAGCTCTGTATTGTGATGTGGTGGCAAAGCGGGCAATATTGTGGTAAGATGTAGTGAGTTTCTTAAGGTTGCTTTTAGATAGATTAGTGTAAATAGGAGATGCATACAAAAGGGTAGAAATAAGATGTGTTTGGGCTAGGGTTATCTTAGTTTCAGGTGTGAGGAAGGACTTTATTCTGTATAGGGATCCAATCTTTTGTTAAGGGCTTTTATTATGTTGTTGATGTGACAATCAAAGTTAAGATAATTATCAATAGTAACACCAAGAAGTTTAGTTGAGGAGTCAGGAGAAATAATGGTGTTATCAGATGCAGTAATACAGAAGTTTAACAAAGTGGATTCGGGTAGGTGAGAAGAGTAATAATTTAGTTTTTGGGGTTAAGGAGTAGACAGCGATTGGAGAACCACTGTTCAACAGTTGAGAAGGCTGATTGTGTTTGAAACTGGAGTTCTGTTTGAGAAGAGGCAGTGCAAATTATAGTGGAATCATCTGCATATTGTATGCAGGTAGTATTAGGAATAGATGATTGAAGGTCATTAATAAAGATGGAAAATAAAAGTGGGCCTAGGATAGACCCTTGTGGAACTCCTAACGAGATAGGGAGGAGAGCAGAGAATTGTCAAGATAGGAAGAAAACCAGGTTAGGGAAGAGGGCTCCAGGGCAATAGATTTTAGTGTGTGCAGAAGAAGTGTATAATTTACCATATCAAAGGCTTTTGATAGGTCTATGAAGAGAGAAGATGTAAGATTATTGTTATTACGGTTTAGGTTTATTGTGTTGGTGAAGGAGAGAAGAGCTGTGGTAGTACTGTGAGCGGGTCTGAAACCATGTTGAGTGTCTGCCAGAAGGCTATTATTGAGGAGGTGGTTGAGTAGTTGTTTATGTATGCATTTTTCCATGATTTTAGCTAAGGGGATAGAAGTGCTATGGATTTGCCTCCTTTATGGAGGGAATGATATGTGATACTTTCCAGATTGCTGGGACATTACTTTCTTTTATTGATCTGTTTATTAAGATAGAGACAGGGTAAGCAATGGCTTTGCTGCTAGTTGTAGGAATTCAGCAGGAAGCTGGTTTAAGTTTTTGGATAAGAGATTGTATATAGGAGGTAGATACAGGTTGTAGTTGAAGGGAGGAATGGTATTTATTAAGGTATTTGGAGGTAGTTGAGAAGTATCAGGAGATAGTTGGTTGGCTAGAATTTGTATAGAATTGGTGAAGAAGGAATTAAAGTTATTGGCTGTTAGTGTGGGATTATCAGGGTCAGAATCCTGAGGGTTGGGTGTAATAATTTGCCCAGCGGTCAACAGACTGTTGATGCTGGACCAGAATTTTGGGTTCCTTTTTGGTAGTTTTTTGAAGTTGAAAGTAATAGTTCTTTTTGTCTGTAAGAATAGCTTTCTTTGTATTGTTTCTAAGCTCTCTAAACTTTTGGTGGTCTATTTGACTTTTGGTGGAGCCATTTATGCCAAGATTTATTTCTGAAGGTGATTTTATGCTTAGTATTTGTGGATAGCCAGGGAGCAGTTTTAGTTTTAGTTCTAATGGTTCGACTTGGGGCGTGTTGATTAAGAATTGCTAAGAATGTTGAGTTGAAGTGTTCCACTGCTTTGTTGAGTGGGAGATGTTTTAGTGGGGCCCAATGACATTGGAAAAGTTCAGCCTGAAACTGATCAGGGTTAAAATGTTTCTTTGAATGAAGGGTTCTAAAGGTTGTGGGTAAGGTTAAGTTGGTTTTGCTTCTAATTATATAGGTTAGTGAGTGGTCACTAAGGTCATCGGGAAGAATACCTGTTTGGTAGGTTTGCAGGGGGGTATTAGTGAGGATCCAGTCTAAGGTAGAAGCTTTATTGTTTATTTTATTGGTTCTAGTGGGAGTATTGATAAGTTGTTTGAAGCCAAAGAGGTTGATATGTGAGGTAGGGTAAGCATTGTTACAGGAATGCCAATCTATATTAAAGTCACCAAGGACTAGTGTTTCTTGTGGAAGTTTGATAGAGAGTTGGTAGAGTATATCTTCAAGGGTATTGATGTTATTTCCAGGGGGGAGATATGCACAGATGATGTTAATGGCTTTATTGGTATTAATTTGTATTTTAGAGCTAATTACTTCAGCAGAGTTATTTTGAGTAAGAGTTAGGTCTAGAGGAATCAGTTTAAGTTTTGCTTTATGCAGGATGGCTACACCGCCTCCTTTCCTATTAGTGCGATCAAGCCTAATAATGCTATAACCAGGTGGGGTAATTTGATGTCTTTAATTGAGGGTTTTAACCAAGTTTCTGATAGGCATAAAATATCAAATTTCTCAGTTTCAAGAAGGGCATGGAGTTGAGTAATTTTGTTACAGATACACATTAAGATGGGCAATAGACAAAGAGTTTGAAGGTTTAGAGTAAGAGAGGGATAAAGGTTTAGTTAGGTTTTGTTCTATGATGGTTGTAGTATGATGTGGACCAGGATTGGGGTGAATATCACCATCTTGTAGTAAGTGGAGAAGAGTAGGATATATCTTTGGTATAAGATTATAGTGAATGTCATTTGTTTTTTGGTATAGGTTTTCTGAATTTGCAGTGTACTAATCTGTGATATTTGGCTAGAAGGTAGATGGACTGAGAGGGTGAATGGAAATAGGATGAAGATGAAGATGTTATCAATGTGGAGGTACCTTTAGAGGGCAGTGGTGTAGAGAGAGTCTGTGAGTATTCGTATGAAGTTATGATGTAGGAAGTTACAAGAGATGATAACAATAGTAAAAAGATGAGTAGTCTTAGTGAAGCAGGTATAGTTAGTGTGGGCATAGTGGTATCAAAGTAGTTATGCAGAGAAGAAGAGATGAAGTAAAGTTAAAAGAGAGAAATAAGAAGTTAAAGAGGGTGGGGAAGGAGGTAGGGATATAATGTGGTATAAGTAGTGTTTAAGAGGGGAGGTGGAGTAATTATGAGAAGAGAAGGTGTAATGAACTCAGAGAGTTATGTAGTGATTTGATTGGATAGGAGGTTTAAAGGGGTGTGTCCCTATTACAGATAAAGGTAGGACCCCTGGGGGTGTGGGGGGGGGGAGGGGGGGGAGGGGGGGAGGACTGCAGGGCTTAACGGAGCGGGAAGAAAAAAGGTCCAGGAGAAAAACAATCAGTGAAGTGCTCAGAAAGAAGGTAAGTAAGGCAAGGGAAGTAAATGTATTTGGTGTCAAAGGTAGGAGCAAGTAGAAGTTAGAAATATCAGAGCAAGTGGGAAGAGAAAAGTGGAACAGAAAGGGGATGACAGTAGGTAAGATAGAGAGGTAGAGGAGGTTTCCAGAGGAAAAACCCTAGAAGTAGGGGCCACCTTATGACCACAGGGGATATGTCAATACTCAAGTAGCTAGGGATATTATTGGCAAATATATGATCAGTTGGTTGAGAGGAGGGGGGGGTTAGTTGTTGGCTGCTGGTAGTGCTGACCTTGGGTTTTACAACTTAACTGGGAAAAAATACAAAAAGATTAAGAAGAGCAGGAGCTCTAGGTCATACTTTCTATTATTTCTCCACAGGGTGGGATAACTTGTGTTCGCAGGTTTGGATGGGATGAAGAACCCCAGACCTAAAGGTGGTCAGTAGGGTTTTACTGAAATTTAGAACAAGCACAGTCTACAGAAGGCACTACATTAAAATACACATGTCATATACCTGATTAAAAAACTCATAGTTCAGCAACAGTTCTAATTGAAGTTAATACAGGCAGTATCACAGTAGTGAAATACATTTAACTTTGTCATGTAAAAAACTCAGAGATCCACAACAGTTCAAGTAAAAGTTAGTTCAGGCAGAAGCAGAGTAAAACATTTATCCTGTCTAAAGCAGCATTTTAGAAATGATATGACATATCTGAGCAGACCAGAGTGTGTCAGTTAAACATAGATACAACAACAGATTACACTAAAATACTAGGTATTGAGTCAAAAGCAATAAAAGTAAGTTAGACTATTAGATTATGCTTCACAATTTATAGTAAGTGGGGTTGTGATAAGCCTCTATAAGACCTAAATGCAGTGACTAAGGGTTCAGTTGAGCTAAAGGTGTTACTGTTAAAATCATATAAAACTACCAATCAGTACACCAAGGATATATAGATCCCTAGGTGCCTTTATTTTAAAGAGATTGTCTTATACACTAAGCGAGCCTGGTTTAGAGGCACTGTTATGACACCTGTAGCCACTATAAAAGCAAAACGCTGCTAGTGCGATATACTGTACAGATTATGAAAAGAAACGCCACATTGTCACGATAAACTGTACAGGGAAACAGGATTTAGTAGTCTACTAGCACAATATTCTATAAAGGGAATTTGAATGATTAAAGGCTCAGAGGTAAGAAACAAGCTGTTAACACAGCATATTGAAGTTATTCTAATAACACCGATAACACTACACACAGCGCGCGCTACTACAACTAATCTAATTAAACAGCCAGTTTGCCGAACACAGCATATTGAAGTTATTTTAAAAACGCTGATAACACGCTACACACAGCGCGCGCTACTACAACTAATCTAATTAAACAGCCAGTTTGCCGAAAATGGAGACCAGCGACTACAATCCCAAATCTTAGCTGAGCATGGGAACACGCTGCCAGCTACTCGCGCTGCTACGATTGCTCAAAGTGAAAAACCTTTTAGCTGTTAGCTGTTAGTTGCAGCCAGAGGGAAAGTGCACTTGATGCAGAGAGCTGCATCTGGAAATACTGTGTGTGTACCTGTTATCCTCTCAGTGAACATCCCCCACTGTTGCCAGTGGTGAGGACTGAGGCTCCTTGATTACTGGCTGGCAGTGGTGGGTTGTCACAGAGGCATTCAAAATGGCCTTTCTCAGCTCTTCATTAAAAAACTAGAGCTTGAGTCACATTACCTAGCACAATCCATGATGTCTGCTCATTCCGCATTACAGAAGGCTATATGAAGACTCCCAGAAGAAACAATCACAACAGTTTCTTTGCATACTCTTTTGTTCTAGTATTACCTGGATGTTCTGACAAGCTTTACCATTATTTGACTGACAAAAGTTGACTAGAACTTGGAGGAGTGAAACAGACCATTCAGAACTCTAAATCAGAGTGATACAACACAAAGCACTTTTAACCCACTGTCCAGCAACAAGGTGGTCAGGTGATGTGGTCTCTGGAGCCTAGGCTTTGTCAGAGATCACACATGAGTCTGCCACAGCAATGAAGAAAAAATGGCTCTACCTCCTGAGGGGTATACAGACAGCAGTTGACTTCCCTGGAGGGGAAGGCTAGAGGATGGGAGTTTCCAGGCTACAAAGAATAGCATCACTAAAAGACAACAGCGAATCCGGTTCTCACCCTTTCCTCCCAAATAATGAATAATTCTGTAGAGAAGAAGGCAAGAACTACATACCAGTCCAAAGGGGACCACATCATCTCTGGGTCTGTCCAAAGCTGGAATCAGCCAGAAATTGTGGATACATCATACTTATCTGACTCAGAGAAAAGAACATGATGGTCCTTTAATTCTGTCAAACTCAAGAGGACCTGGGGGGTATCTTCCATGTAGTAGGGGGTGGTCTCTGTTCATCCTGCAAATACAGTTGTGTAAAACCTTACTATAACAGTAGATGTCCTTCTCTTCACAGCTGCAGTATTCATAACAGCAGGGATCTCCTACCAAGGACAGCTCAATGTCTGGCCAGTATACCAAAGCCATTAGTACTTACAGGCACAGTACATCACACGCTCCCTCCACAAGGTGTAGGCCATAAATGTGATGTACAAGAGACACACACGCAGAACTGAAAAAGCCCCCAGAGGAACAGAGTGCCCTTAGGGACAAAGAAGAACATGTGCATCGAGAAGGAGAAAAGTGAACAGTCACTTGGCCAGGAGGGCAAGAAGAACTAGCTAGAGCAGAGGAAGCAAGAGGGAAGTGCCAAATACTGGCAAAGTGAAGAGAAAGACATCTGTTATGGAAAGATTTTACACAACTGTACTGTATCCTTTCATATCACTGTTGCAGTATTCATAACAGAACACACAGTACAAAAGCCCAAGAGGAAACCTGAGAGGAGGATGGCACTGATGAGACCTCTAGAAACCCATGCAGGACAGCCCTGGCAAAGCCAGCTCTAGCCTGGAATTAACATCCAACTTACAATGTTTACTGAAGGAATGAACAGAAGACCAAGTAGCAGCACCATGAAAGGAATTAATATCCAGAGCCTTGAAAAAATGAAACAGCCTAGGTAGAATGAGCTCTTACTGATGAGGAAATACATGTTTCCACAAAGACAGTAACAAAAAGAAATAGCCTTAGAAATCCAGGAAGAGATAATCTGCTTAGAAACAGCTAAACCCAAAGATCTGAGAAGAAAGGAAATGAAAAACTGCTCAGATCTGCAAATAACTTTAGTTTTATCCAAATATCTGAACTGTCTATGCAAATTCAAGGTGTGAAGAACCTTCTCACTGGCAGATTTGGAGAAGGAAAAAAGGAAGTCAAATGAATAGACTGATTAAGGGACAACTTACTGACCCACCTTGGGAATAAAAGAAGGATTAGTACAAAGAGATACCCTGACTGTGGGAAACTAAGAAAGGAGGAGCAGCCATGACAGCCTGAAGTTCAGACATCTTCTTGGCCAAAGTGAGAGCCAAAAGAAAGTACAATGTTGTAAGGAAGCTGAAACAGCAGGCTGAAAATGATTCTGAGTCAGTTTTTCAGTAACAAAATTGAGGTCCCAGGAAGGTGGAAAAAGTTTCCTGGGGCACCTGATATGAAGGACTCCTTTAAGAAACTGACTGACCTCATATCTAGAGGCCAGAGGAGGGGTCAAGGGCATACAAGCAGAAAATGCTGACCAGTGAGCTTTAACTGAAAAATATGTCAACCTAGCTTGGTGCAGATCACATAAATAAGAGAGAACCACAGGAACTTCCACAGAGAGGGGATACTGATGGCAAGAGAGGCACCACACTGTATTCACTATCTGCAGAGGTTCTGTAGATAGGGGTTACTGATGGTGAGAGACAAAATCTCTTCCATTTAGACCGGTGTTCCATACCAGAAGTCAATTCCTCATTGGTCAGATCCGACCACAAGCTAATCACCCTAGACATCCACATCCCGCCCCCACCCCCATTAGGGAAACCACCGTAAAAAAAAGTCTCCAAAGCCAACTTCACACTTCTTAAGACAGAAGTGGCAAACTTCATGACACCCATGCAGACGGACAATAGAGGTACGACTGCTGAATCCTACACAAATGCACTTTATAAGCACTTACACGAGTACATGGATCATGCTATCCCTAACAGAACCAAGATGCTATCCCCCAAATAAAGGAAGCCAATCTGGTGGTCCTCTGCCATAAACAAACTCTAAAAACAGAAGAAAGAAACTGTTGCAAAAAAGAGTAAAATCCCACAACTGGAGGAGCATCCTGGTCAGCCTCAGTAAGAAGCGGAGATCCCTCATAAAATCCTCCAAAGCTAATTACGAAAACAAAATTGCCACTGACTCTTAAGACAACCATAAAGCATTCTACAGCTATGTCAAGAATCTCAATGGTAACACTCAGATCTGCTCTGAATTACAGTACAATGGCACTAAATATACAGAACCAACTGATATTGCCAACATCCTGGCAGATAGGTTCAGTGCTAACTCCCCCCCCTCACCCCCTAGAGGGCCCATCTCTATACCAGAAGAATGCAAAGTTCCTGTAATCATGGCTGCACAGGTAAAAAAAAAAAAAAAAAAAAAGCACTCTCCATAGCCAAGAACACAGCATCCATGGGACCTGACAACATCCCAGGCTGCGTTCTATATGAACTACAGAACGAACTGGCACCCCACCTAAGTAACATGTACAATCATAGCCTCACCTCAGGCTTTGTGCCTACTGAATGGCACACCATGACGGTTATCCCACTCCACAAAGGGGGAGCCACGACAGACCCCAGCAACTACTGCCCCATTAGCCTGTCAAGCCTGGTCTGCAAGGCCATGGAACGTATCATGGAACTCATAAACAAAGACATTGGTAATCTCCAACCTCTGGACCCCACCCAGTTCGGGTTTGTAAAAGGCAGATCATGTCTCCTAAACCCGATAGACTTCTTTGAAGCAGTCACCAAAGCCACAGATGAGGGTAAGGTGGTTCACACAGCCTGTCTAGATCTCGCCAAGTCTTTTGATACCATCCCCCACTCTGGAATTATAGATAAACTCACTACACTAGGTATAAATCCCTATGTCACAAGATGGGTTGCCAACTGGCTCACAGACAGAACCCACACTATGAAAGTAGCAGACTCCAAATCCGACTTCAGGCCAGTGACAAGTGGAATACCACAGGGTCAGTCCTGGGTCCTCTCCTGTTTGGTATCTACTTCTCTGAAGTACAGGCTAACAGAGAAGGTCTTTGGCTAATGAAGTTTGCAGATGACTGCAAACTGGGAGCCATAATCAAAACTCCTAACGATGTGGGCATCCTACAAAAGGGCCTCACCGAGACAGATGCCTGGTGTCAAAGCCATGGCCTGAAGCTCAGTGCCAAAAAGTGCATTGTCATCCCCTATGGTAAAAACTCTATACCCATGAACTACCACATAGGTGGTAGTCTACTTAACACCAAAAGTGTGATAAGAGACCTTGAGACACAGGTGGACAGCAGTCTCTCCTTTGATAATCACATCGCCACAGTGGTCAGGAAATCCTTCTACATCGCACACCTCATCACAAAAGGTTTCTCATCCAGAAAAAAAAGAGGTCATTGTTCCCCTCTACTCATCACTCATTAGACCCATTATAGAGTACAGCGCCCCTCTTGGTATGTACCTTACAAGACATCTACAACAACTGGAGAGGCCACAGAAATACTTCACAAAGAGGATTACTGGCCTCAGATACCCTACACAGACAGTCTCAAAAAACTCCAGCTTTGCTCCATCGCATATCGCCTACTCAGAGGCAATCTCTGCCTAACATGCAAAGCTATGTCAAACCCAGAGCTGTTGGACATGCTCCACTTAAGGAAATCCCAATCCCGCCAAGCTACACACTGTAGGGACCTAAACCTTGTCACCACAATAAACAGAACATGCTGGAGGGATAGATTCCTGTCCCAGAGACTTCCCATACTCTGGAACAGACTACCTATCTATGTCAAACAAAGCTCCTCATTAGCACTCCAAGAAAAATCTTGATGATTGGATGGGAAATAGGAAATTCACCCCGGGGATCACTTCTGCAGCTCTGCTCAACGGGGGAACAGGAAAATAATTTTCTTGGGTGGCGAAAGACAGGGTACCTTTTTGGCTAGGCTTATATACACCCTAGGGCCAATAGCCTAGTACCTACCTATGAACCTATGAAATATGATCTCCTGGTATTGGTCTTCCTGGCCTCCTGTAGAACCTGAAGCACATCCTCAGAAAAAAGGGGCCTGAATAGGATCAAAACACTATCACCCTTATCTTGTGTGAGTAGATGCATGAGGTAACTAGTGATTGCCTTCTAGCAAAGTGAGAAAGAAGGGGGAACCAATGCTGTCTGGGCCAAAAGAAAGTCACTAACAAGATTTTGGGACAGTTCTGCAAAACTCACAGAAGCAAAGGAAGGGGTGAGAAGGCATACACAAATATCCCCTTCCAAGGGAAATATAGGGTGTCCACTTTCCCCAGAGGAATTGGGACTCTAGAAGAGAAGGGATGAAGCTGTCTGTTCAGAGGAGAGGCAAAAATATCTACCAGAGAAATACTGCACAGATAAATTATGTCCAGAAACACATTTCTGTGAAGTATCCATTTGTGAGCTTGTGTGCTGGACCTACTCAAAGAATCTGTGCTTTGAGGGAATGTAAACTGCCTGAAGAGTCACTCAGTATTGGACAGCCATATCTCAGACCTGAAGAAATAGCCTGCAAAGAACATGGGACCATGTACCTCCCATGCTTCTTGACATACCACATCACTGTGGTATTGTGTGCAATAATTTTGAGTGGCCTGGTACGAAAGACAGCATGACAAGCCTGAAGAGCCAGAAGCAGAGCCTTCATCTCCTTTATACTGATGTGGTCTGACCTATGATGAGGAGACAGAGACAAAGGAGCCCCCCCATCCCCTGTATGAGGCATTTGTGAAGAGCTCTTGAGTTGGGACTGGAACCTGGAAAGGAAGTCTTGGGTTGAGAGAAAACTGATGAATCTACCACTGAAGCTCAAGCTTGAGACAAGGAAGGAAGGGGACTGGGAAGTCCAAGGGGTGGAAATGTTGGAGCCACACTGGCTTGAGGTACCACTGAACCTTTCTCATGTGCAGCCTGGCCAAAGGGAGCATGGGAATGGTGGATTCCATAAACCCGAGGAACCTGAGAAAGTCCGTGGCTGTGACTTAAGTTAGAGGAAGAAGAGACTGGAAAAAGTCAGTGAGAGACAGACCCATGGGGACAGGCAGAGATGGCAGCATAGGAATGGTGTGATGCCTGCAACCAGGAAAAATATGATCCTGAGGAGGAGTCAGAGCTGATTTCTGAAAATTAATGGTGAACCTCAGACTCTGCAACAGGGAAATAATCTGGATATTCTGGAGAAGAAGCTTGGCTGAGTAGATAATCCAGATAGGGAAAGATCTGAATTCCTCTCATCCTGCAAAAGGCAATGGCAGCAGCTTGGCATTTGGTGAATACCCCTGGGGCAGTACATAGGCCAAAGGGCAAAGCAGAGAATTGAAAATGCAAGGTAGAAACAGAGAAACATTAACATTTCCTGGAAAGGGGATGGATAGGAATATAAAAGTAAGCATCCCTGAGATCCAGAGAAACCACAAAGGCCTGGGGTAGAAGGGGGGGGGTGAGAGAATATGAAGAGACAATATTTGAAAAGAAGGAATCCTGAGAAAGGTGCTGAGATTAGAGAGAGATCTAGCACTGGTCTCCAAGTGCCCTCCTTTCTGGGAACCATGAACATTCTGGAATTAATCCCTTCTGGGTAGGAGGCATAGCTTGAATAGTGCACTGAACCAAAACAGAATGAAGCACTTCTGGGAAAAGAGGAAGGTGTTCCCGAGGAGGTTGAGGGATACCCAAAACGGGAGGAAGTGATTTCCAAACCATGAAATATTCCTGGCAGATAATGGACAGAACCCCAAGAGTCTTTTATAATTTTTAACCAATTTGGAAGAGAAAGAGAAATACAGAGAGATAAGGAAACCTGGCCGAGGGAAAGGGGAAACAAACTGTCAAACAGAACCAGGCTTATCCTAAAAAGCAGGTTTCTGAGAAGTAGGGGTCTAAGTAGACTTGGCAGACAGCATACATCTAGAACCCCTTTTACCCTTAGGTGGAGGGTGAGACTGCCTGTGAACCAAAGCAGATTTGGAGGGATAATTCCTTTGAAATAAGAGAATGGGTGAAACAAAAATATGCTTCAATTCCTGCAAGGCTTTACCTTTATCCTGGACAGACTTGAAAAGTTCAGCAGCAGTACCAAACAGATTTTTACTCTCTCAAGAATTCTAATAATGTAGCCTTAATGTCATTAGGCAAAGCCTGAAGATGAAGAAAAGAGTAATGCCTCAAAACAGAACCAAAGGCAGCAGTCCTGGAGCAGGCATCAGCTGCATTTGATAGAAGAGGTATAGCCCAATAGAGAAAGGGCAGAAGCCTTTTCCTCAGACTCAGGAAAATCAGAAACCAGTTTAGGAACTTGAAAAGGACAGCAAAAACATATATAGGCATACGAGTCTGGTAGTTAATGACCCTAAAGGATAAGCTAGCAGTAGTATAAATGTTTTTGCCCAATCTCCCCATGGGCCATACCATCCTTATCTGAAGGAAGCAACTTGCTAGATGGTAAGTGCTTAGAGGGTTTGTCAGCAGACTGACATCAAAGAAGGATCAGTAGAGGGGCATTTATAAAGAAATTTACACTCACCAGGGACCTTCCAAAATCTATCATGTTTCTTGGGAATGGGGGCCACAGAAGCTGCTGAAAAGATATCCAGGAGGGCAGCCAGAACAGGAGGAACAGCTGACAGCTTGGGGGACTCCATCTGGAGGAGCTCATACTATCTTATCTGAATATCAGAGACTTGGACACAATCCAACTTAAAAAGTTCCATCATGCGGGCAACAGTAACCCCAAAGGAGAGTTCCTCCAGGGGGAATCAGGCATAATGGAATCTTCTTGATCTGAACCATAGTCTAAAGGGGAAGAGATTTCAGAAGAGTAACCTAGGGACTCTTCCCCAGAATCCATGTCCTCATCTGAAGAGACTAATTCTCTAGGTCTTTTAAGAGGACCAGGCACAGACAGCCCTTGAGCAGGCTTTAAAGTCATTAAAGCACTGAATAACCCCTGAGTAAAATCCTGCCACTCCCACTGGGGATTCTTAGATATAGGGAAATATGCTTGTTTTTTTTGTTTCTTTTTCTGCAGGATGTCCACACGAAACACCTTAGGAGGGCCAGATCCTTGGTGATATTCAATTACTGTGCTAGGAATCTCCTCCCTAAGATCTGTGGAATCCCCTTCGGTCCCCACAGACATAATCAGCTGAGGTTTCCTTCAATATCAAGATCTGACATTTGTAAAACCTCTGAGGATGTGCAAGAAGTCAGATCTATGCTGGCCTCTGACAGAGTCATGGCAGAGGAATCTGAAGCAGTCACCAGATGATACTCTTGAGATTTCACTAGCCTTGAGAGAGACATCCAGGGGAGGCTGGACATCAGCCATATCAGGCTTAAACTTTTTGGCCTTCTTCTTGGCAGACGGCTGACCCTCAGAATGACAGGACTCCACAGTACCCTTCAGCCAACTGCTTAAGATGTTGGTTTTCAAGGTCAATAGATGAGGAGAGACAATTATGTAGGGTCCAAGGGACAAAAGCCTGGCAAATAGAACACTGTGTGGGAAGCACCCACACAAAAAAAGACCCTGGCTGTAGTGATCTTTATATGATACCTGACTCTCACACTGACATATTCCCTTTCCAGATAACATGAACCAAACAACTCTAAAACAGAAGAGAAATGAAAAAAGAAACCCCAATGGGATACTCATCTGAAGTGCAGCTTGGTAACCAGCACAGCAGAAGGGCATTTGCATTCAAACCGATGTTCAACAACAGCATTCAGACTGGCAGCATAGTAGTTCTGAGTGTAAGTGCATCTGTACATCAACTCTACGCCTTGTACCTTGTATGGGGACGTATGGTGCCTATAAGTACTGAAGGGTTTGGTAAACTGTCCAGACATTGGGCTATCTGGCTGCTATGAACACTGAAACAATGATATGGAAGGACATCAACTGTGAGACAAGGAGTAGGAGCTCAAAGAAATGGGGTATGTTCCCCTCACACACAGTGAGGGAAGGTGCATGTTAGACATGGCTAGTGTGTGTTACAGGCATAGCCCAGCCTTTGGTTGGTATCAAACCATATTACTTAAAATTGTGCTTCTATATATGCTCAGTCTTATACTGCCACATGACTAAGAGCACATGCATGTCCAAAAAAGCAGGCCTCTTCAACTCTTGTTGAAGAAGCAAGGACCTGTGGAGATGGAAGTAGAACAGAAGTTCTACAAATCGTAGGCAAAACAGGAAAGCACCTAGCATTGACTTATGAGTATGTGCTGCAAAAAATGCTCCAACATAAGATAAGTGCATTGTTCAAATGCATGGGTGCATGCATAAGACTAGCACCCCACTGCACCACTTTGCCTTGCCTCCCTGCCTCCTCATGGGTGGCACATGGGTATGTTGAGTCCACTGTAAACTAAACAGAAGAACGAAAGAATGAGAGGAGGCACAGGAGGCAACAGGACAGCAGACTGCTGGGCTCTGGTATGACCAATGGCTCTGGCCTTTTCTTTTTTCTCTCTTTCCTTGCGCTTTACTATTTTTCAAATTCTTTTTTTTCAGATCTTTGTACTGCTTACCCTTCTACACTACCACTGCACTTGTTTTAATACAGCTCTCAAGATCCTCACTTCTTCTTTGCCTAGCAACAAGACTGAATCTTTGACATTTACTTGTTTGTTTGTTTTTATGTTTGAGTAGTTAGTACTACTAGACTACTATACTTTTTTCAGGAAGACCCAAGACATGGGAAATTGGGCAGGGGCAGGGACTGGAGAAATCTCTCTCTCTTCCACGTGACATGCACACACAACAGAAGGAAGCCAAGATGGAAGTTAATGCACTAGAAAGAGAAGTTGGAGAGCTAGACACTCAAAAACAAAGTGATGAACTGAGAGTTAGGGGAACCCTGACAATGCTTGGAACTGCTGTTAGGTAGGCTCTCCAACACACAACTGAGAGAGTTATCAGAAGGGGAAGATCTATCCATCAACCCACTTTTTCTACATAGGGTTGGGATGTCATTTCAACAGTGGCAATCATCCGAAGTCATGGCTGATGAGGCAACATTTTAGTGCAATGATGCTATGAAATGAATGGTATTCAGAATTACAGGTAACCAAGATACATACATAATCTATGCCTGTAAAGTCAGAGAGATGCACAAAGGAGCTGATGCAAAAGCACTTTCCACAGAAGTGCAGCTTAGGCGGCATGAAAGAGGCAATTCTAGGAACAAGATGCCAGGGGGTAAGATCAACAGATGGTGCTTATGTGTTAGTGCAGTATCATCATTTAAAAATTAATGTAGATATTGCACTTGCAGTCAAGTGAAGTGCTTAGACTCCTGCCATCCTCTTGTTACATTTGTAGCAAGCAGTTTCCTAGAATTTACAAAGAATTTTTTTTTTGTTCTCATCTTTCAGGGAAAGGATCTCTTTGGGGGGGGGTACTCAACTTGGAGAGAGGACCTTGTTTTCTGAGCTGAGCAGAGATACACCAGGAAAATGCACTATGTGCAATATTAGATGTGTAATGGCTCTAATTTTCAGTGACACAATATGCACACTTGCAAGAAATGCAATAGAAATTTATGCAGCTGCCGTATGACAGGCATGAGCTAATACAGAGGCAACATACCACACAAAAATGTTTTATGGTTCACTTTTTAAGGAAGCATGTTACCTGACACACAGCTTTTGCGTACATGTGCTAAACCCTTTTGGTGTTCTTGTGGTGCAAGTAACAGCAATAACATAATTTGATAGTGGACTCTTTCTTAAGTAGCCTTAGAAAATTAGACTGCACTTCAGTGAGGAGTAAAAACTTTTACAGAAATGTGTGATACTAGCCTGTGGAAGGATTACAGACGTCAACCTTTTGGCATAAGCAAAATGCAAAATATTCGTTCATTTTATATTTGCTGACATAAGAAAAATTAAAGTTCACATCTTTGCAAATTTGGTTAATGTAATGTAGTGTTAATGATATGACAAAAAATACGAACAATGGATGGCTTTTGGAATGGAGCACTGAATATTTTTCATGAAATGTCTTTGTAAAATGATGCAGTGTGTTATCTACCAAGTCTAATTATTATTCAAAGGGTAAAAGGAATGTCATTCTAGAGTCCAGCCAAAGTAATACTATATATATATAGAGAGATGGAGCACTTGGTGAAAGACTACATCAAAGGAAACTATAAAATATTTAAGGAAGAATGACGCTGAACAAAGACTTCAAAGCATGTAGCATTAAATGTAAAAAAGTGGGATATTTCTAGCAGATTGCATAGAGACTAAGAATGTGTTCAAACTATATAAAATAATTTTGAAAATGAGAAAGAAAATGTTGCTAGTGAGGAAAATACTGAAGAATATGATATAATTGAATTAGATGAAAATGAGAATACAGATGATGCGAGTCAGAGAAAGTAAGCTGTTAATAAGGAAATGCAAATGAAGAAAAAGGGATTTTGAAAATTAAGGGGTCCAAAGGAGATAGTGTGAGCAGTAGAAAAAGGAAACAAAGACTTAATAAGTAATTACAGCTCTAAGTCTAAATGTTAAAATTGATTTGTGTACTTTTATCAATGCATATAAACAGTAGAAAGAATTCAGCACGAGATATGCAGTCCTACCTAGTAACAAAAACAAATCTGGGATAGGGTAGTTATTTTACTGAGCATGAATACTCAGCTAAAATAGGTAAGAAGTTGATAAGTGATTTTTTTGCTAACAGTTTTGTAAGAAGTGTAAGGAATGTACTAGTGATACTGAGTGAAACATGTCTCTCAAACTCTTAGAGTAAGAAATCTGGACAAAGTCACAAATAATGGGTGGAGGCTTGATGGGGAAGAAAGGTAATTGGGAACATGTTTTCTGGGAGTGCAGTGAGTTGGCGGATTTTAAGGATTCCCTGCAGGATACACTGTCAGAGATGCTGAACAGGCAGATTGGAGTGAAGAGGAAGATGATTTTTCTGAGTTATGATACAGAATCGGAAATGCCTAAACATTGTAAGGCCTTGCTGTCTCTAATTATGGTGGCTGCCAAATAAGCAATTACTACAAAATGGAATTCAAAATCTAAACCAACTACATTAGAAGTAGTGAATATAGTAACAGAGATAAAACAACTGGAATCAAGATCTTTAGAAAAAGGTAAGAGCAAACTACTGAGGAGAAATGGGAATTGAGGGAAGAAATGAGGTTTAAAAGAAGGCAGGACTTGAGTTATGTAATGTTTGACTGAAAACGACTGGGTAGATTATAAGTGATGTATAATGTTTGAAACTAGGAGTATGTCAGTATGGTTTGTGATGTAAAATGCTTGCAACTAGGATTGTGTTTGTGTGGTTTGTTTTCATTTGTATAAATATATGACTGCTTATGTCATAAGTGATGGTTTAATAAAGATGTTTCTTGTTTAAAAAAAGGTGAGCAGGAATTGAATACTTTATGTAATGCTAACTAAGGTATATCACAAACAGCAATATATGTGAAACATAATGTCTGTTAATTTTAACTTGTTAGGCACATTTCTATAAAAGTAATCGAACTTTATTACGTCACAAGAAATAATTCAATAAAGGTGTTTAAAAAAAGCCACAAATAATGGGGGACAAAGGCACAAAAATAGGGAAACTTTTTAAATATTGCTCTTACAAACTTAGAAAGTTGATAGAGTAACAGGTTTTGCATTAGCATGCATTTTCTGAAGGATATGAAGTCTGAAAATCAAATGCCTGTCATTATTTTCTTACTTCAGTCCTCAATGATTTACTAGTGATTTGCCAGAAAACTACAATTTTATGAGACATGGACCAAAAATATGAGTAAAAAATCTGGACGGTTAAGAGCTATGGAGTGAAAGGAAATGTTGCAATACTGTGTGCGGGTGGTGGTGGGGTGGTAGTGGTGGTAAACTGCAACATACAAAGAAGGAGGGGAGAAAAAGAGGAGGAATTGAAAGATTGCTAAGGGATATAATGGAAAATACAGACTTCAGACAGTCAATCAAGTTAGTTATGTACAACAGGTTTTCCTTGTTCTGAAGATGTCCTGTAATACTTTGAATGAAAGTGCTTAATTTACCAAAACTTAGTACTAATGTTTGCTTGTCTTCTGTATGCTTTTTTTCTTACATGTAATGAAGATAACTACAAAAACTGATTACCTATTGTGCAGCAGTGCATTAAGAAATGTGAGAGGAAGGAGCAAAGAAAATGATGTCTGAGATCAAAGAACCTGGAGAAAGATATATACAAATGTGTACTGGAAAAAAGTGAATATGGAAACTACTGAAAAAGAATATATGAATGGTTATTTTTCAAAACAGTGTTTAGACAGCTTAGGTCTGAGGGAATATCATGAAGACTGGGGGGGGGGGGGCTTTGGTGAGAAACATACAGAATGAAACTGGAATGAGAATATCTATCTACACACACACATATATATATGTGTGTATGTATATATATATATATATATATATATATATATATATATATATATATACATACACATACATATTAAAAAATTCAAATGCTATATGGTTTGATGGAAAAGATAAACTGGGACTATGATAAACAAATAACTTTATACATAAAATGAAGACAAGATAAATGAATGAAAGAAGATAGGTATGTGACGCAAGGGAAGAAAGTTAATTAATTATTAGTAAAATTTGCATGAAAGACATCTGCAGAGTTTGGAAATTTAAGGGACAAAAAAGTATATAACATAAGAGCAAATATGAATAAAAGTGGACGATTGAGTGCATTATATCAATGAAACAAATATTTTGCAAAAAAGGGTGGAAACTTAGAAAATTAAAAGGTAAGTTAGTTTGGAATACTGGTACAAACATTACAAAGAAGAAAAGTACAGTTTTGTACCTACCATAAATGTAGATGTCCGATAGGAATGCATCTGCAGTCCTTACAAATGGGTTGTCCTGTCGTCAGGCAGCCCTTCGGTCGGCCGGATTCCAAAGTCTGGGTCCGGCTTCGGCTGGTGTCGCACTTCACCCGACGTCATCGCTGCAGTTTTTCGGGTATAAAGGCATCAGCCAACGCCATCTTCCTCTGTTTCTTGCCCCAGATGCCAGGTGCCCTCTTGGATGGCTAAATTTGGATAAATGCCAATGTTTCCAAATAGTAGAGAGCAAACACACAAAAAAAGCATGTATGTACATATATACAAACAAATACACCATAATAGATCCCCCCCAAGCTAGCTGAAGGATGGCAAATACCCTAGGAGTACCTCAGAGGGGAAGGTGGGTGGGTAATCCTGACTGCAGATGCATTCCTATCGGACATCTACATTTATGGCAGGTACAAAACTGTACTATGTCCTTCAAGGATGCATCTGCAGTCCTTACAAATGGGTAGAATACCATAGCTAAACTAGGGGAGGAGGAAAAGAGTAGAGATTATGGTGTAGTTAGGATCCCTTGCAAAACAGCAGTGGCAAAACCTGCTCAGGATCTAGAGTATAAAGGTAAATTGTAATGCTTGGCAAATGTATGCACGGAGGTCCAAGTAGCAGCCTCTATAATGTCCTTGGTAGCCACTCCTCGTAAGAAAGCTGTGGTAGTGGCTGTAGCCCTTGTGGAGTGAGGCCTGATATTCTCTGGAGTTTTCTTTCCATGGTAGGAGTAACAAAATCTAATGCAATTTCCTATCCATTTGGAGATTGTCTGTTTTGAAATTGGTTTTCCTTCCTTTCCTGTTGCATATGCTACCAGAAGCTGGTCAGTTTTTCTATTGGACTTGGTCCTGTCCAGTTAGTAGCGTAATTGTCTATGTACATCCAAGGTATGCAACAGTCTTTCTCCCCTGTTCTGTGGGTTGGGGAAGAATGTAGGTAGGTGGATAGCCTGATTTAAAGACACTCTGGATACCACCTTAGGCATAAATGTAGGATTTGTTCTCATGGACACTCTATCTTGATGGAAGATCAGGAAGGGTTGCACTGCCATTAATGCCTGTAGTTCAGAGACCCTTCTTGCTGAAGTTAATGCCAGCAGGAAAGCAGTCTTCCAGGATAAGTATTGTAATTCTGCTGTTGCTGCTGGTTCGAAAGGAGGAAGCGTCAATTTTTCTAGCACAAAGTTCAAGTCCCATGCTGGCAATGGTGGTTTCCTGGGAGGTTTTACATTTTTAATTCCTCTGAGAAACTGTCTGAGCAGAGGATGAGAGAAGACAGGAGGATCCAAGCTGTATTCTGCTGAAATAGCTGATGCATGTATCTTGATGGAAGAATAGGACAGGCCTGTATGGAAGAGCTCTGCCAAGTACTCCAAGATGTTGGCTATGTTTACCAGTGTCACATCTTTTCCCTTTGCAGTACTCCAAATTAGATATCTTTTCCATTTTGCTGCATAATTCTTTCTTGTTGAAGGTCTACGAGCCTCCAGGATTATGTCTTTAACCCTTTGGGATAAATTTGGGTTAATTGCTCTTATGTAATGTTCCAGGTAGTTAGCTGCAGAGTTTTCAGGTTTGGATGCAGGATGTTGTAGTTGTTCTGTGTTAACAGTAATGGGATCAGGGGTAGTGTCCATATTTGTTCCAGAGACATGCTCCTCAGCAATGGGTACCAATGTTGTCTTGGCCAGTCTGGAGCTATCAGAATGATCCTTGGACGTTCCTCTTTGATCTTCAGAAGCACCTTGTGCATCAAAGGAAGTGGTGGGAATGCGATGCTGTCAGGTTTTTCCAACTGAAAGATAGGAGTCCACCTTCCAAGCAAGTGGGTGGTACGTCCTTGTGCAGAATTTCTTTAGCTGGTGATTGAGTGGGGATGCAAATAAGTCTATTTGTGGTAATCCCCATTCTCTTGTGATGGCTTTGAAGATGTCCGGATGCAGCATCCATTCGTGGGCATCTGTGGTAGTTCTGCTTAATATGTCTGCTAGAATGTTTTCTTTTCCCGGTACAAAAATTGCTTGTAACTGAATGTTGTAGCTCAGAGCCACACCCCATAGGTCCAGTGCCAGCCGGCATAGAGGATATGAATGTGTGCCTCCTTGTTTGTTGATGTACCACATAACTGTGGTGTTGTCTGTCCTTATCATCAACTGACCTTCTTGGAGAAATGGTCTGAATGACTGGATTGCCAATTTTACTGCCAGCATTTCCTTTAGATTTATGTGCAGGCGCAGCTGGTCTTGAGTCCATAAGCCTTGTATGCACTTGCCCAGCATGTGTGCCCCCCAACCGAGGTCTGAGGCATCTGTCGTGATGGTTTGGCTTGGTTGACTGTTGCAGAAGGGCAATCCTGTGTTTGATTGACAGGCCTGAGCCCACCATAGGAACTCTTGTTTCAGGCATGGGATTATTGGAATTTTGGTTTCAAGGCTGTGCTTGTGTTGGGACCACAAATTCTTTAGGTACCACTGTAGCTTTCTCATATGCAGTCTGGCATGAGGGACCAGAATTATGCAGGATGCCATGAAGCCTAGGGCTTGTAGTACTTTTCTTGCAGTTAGATGGTTCTGCTTTGTTAAAGCCAAGAAGTAGAGAGGTAGTTGCTCTTTCTTTTCTGCAGTTAGGAATGCCATTTGTTTTGATGTGTCCAGCTCTGCACCCAGAAAGGTTATTCTTTGGGATGGAATCAGCCTTGACTTTTTATATTGACTGTATATCCCAGGGCTTGCAGCAGGTAAATGACTCTTTGTAAGTCTTCTGTTAGCTTGCTTTTGTTGTCCGCTTGTATCAGGCAGTCGTCCAGGTAGGGATAAATTTGGATCCCTGAAGTCTGCAATGAGCAATTACTGATGCCAGGCATTTCGTGAACACTCTGGGCGCAGTAGATAAGCCAAAGGGCAATGCTGAGAATTGATAATGCTCTGATCCTGCAAGACATCTGAGGTATCTTCTGCAAATTGGTCGTATGGGGACGTGCAGGTATGCCTCCTTGAGATCTAGAGTTACCAGCCAAGACTCCTTGCCCAGCATGGGAAGAAGCTGCTGTAGGGTCAGCATTTTGAATTTTGGAACAATGAGGAATGTGTTTAAAGCGGACAGGTCTAGAATAGGCCTCCATTTGTTTTCTTTTCTTGGTACCAGGAAGAGTCTGGAGTAAAATCCCTTTCCTTGCTCCATAGATGGTACCTTTTCCACAGCTCTCATTCTTAATAGTTGAGATATTTGCTTTAGAGCTTCTGCCCTTTGAGTAGGTGGTAGGTTTGGCATTCCTCTCTTTCCTGGTAGAGTATGGAAATGGAACCTGTAACCTTGGTCTATAGTTTGCAAAATCCATTTTTCCCTTGTGATGGAATGCCAGTTCTTTGAAAATAGGGTTAGCTTTCCATCTAAGGGTGCTTCTAGTTGTTCCCTGGTAGGCGGTGCCACTGCCAAGTCACTGTGATTGAGTTGTTGTAGTGGTGGTGGCTGTGTCCGTGCCTCGCTGGTTGTTACCTTGCCACTGGCGTCCCCTGTAGGCACCCCTGGATTGGTTTCTGCCTCTAGAATGCCTATTCCTGCCTCTCTGTGTCTTAGAGGAGTCCGGAAAGGACCAATTCTTGGAGGGCCAGTTCCTGCTAAACCTTGGAGGTTGAACCTGTAAGAAGTCTTTCACTGTTTGTACAGATTTCGCCTTCTCTTCCATCTTTTTTAGTACCTGCTGTGCAGGGAACCAAATAAATTGACCTTGTCCATGGGTGCATCTAAAACCTTTGATTTGACATGGTCTGGTAATGCCTGTTCTTTCAACCATGCATGTCTCCTGATAACTGTGCCAGTCATGGCTGATCTAAAGGAAGACTCCAGTGCATCATAGCCACATTTTAAAGAATGGTTACTAACCTGCTGTATGTTACGTACCATTTCCTGAACATATTTTTTATCTAAAGATTCTTCAGAGGACAGTTTTTTAGTTAACTGGTCAAGCATAAACTCTTGATATTGAATCATATGAAATTGGCAGTTCAAAGCCCTAGCTGACAAAGTAGCAGAGGTGTAAACTTTTTACCCCATCTCTAAGGACCTGGATTCCCTTTCAGAGGGAGGGGTTTTAGTAGAAGTAGCTGCTACAGCTTTAGGGCCCTGGGAGATAGTCTCTGGATCTGCAAAAGGAGCCTTGTATAAATGGTGATGAGTGTCCGGAACCCTGTAGAACCTATCGGGCTTAGCAGGAGCCGGGGGTAATGAATCAGGAGCAGTGCAAGCATCATTAAAGGCATCATCTACAACAGAAAGAACTGGAGGTATAGCTAAAGGCCTATGTTGTGGCAAATGTAGAAAGGTTCTAAGCCTTTTTCTGGAGTCTGAGAAATCTTGGCCCTGCCACTGAAATTGTTCCCTCATAGCATGCAAGGTTTCCACAAAGGAAAATTCCTCAGGTGGAGAGGCTGAAGGAATGGACTCTTCAGCATCAGAGTCTTCGTAAGGGGAATAAGGAGCCTCAGGAGGGCTGTATGTTCTGAGTCATCAGAGGAATCATCTGTGGATACTGGCTCAGGGGGCTCTGCTCTAGGCCTCTTTTCTGGAGGTGGGAGAGAGGTCCTGTCTGGATGAGGTTGGGATCCACGAATTAAAGAAATGAGATCCTCAGCCAAAGAAAGCATATGGGAGCTGGTGCTGGGCCTGTGTGAGGGGGGTTTGGCAGGCACCGTTTTTGAAGCTTTGGCTGCTTTAGCCCTGGCAAAGGCCTTAATAGACATGGCTGCAGGAGGCCTAGCAGCTCCACGTGCAGGGGTTGAAATATCCAGGGGAATAGTGTCTGATAATTCCTGAGAAACCGCAACAGAAGGCTGGATTTCAGAAGCCGATTCTACCAGGTTAGAGGAGGCCTCGGTAGAAGGCATGGTTTCGGCTGAAGAAAGAACCGCTTGCTCGGTTTCGGCCGAAACCGAGACACTCGCGGTTTGCTTAGTCGCGGTTTCGGCGAAACCGGACCGCGAGTGTCGGTCCTTTCTTTGCGT
The DNA here is from genome assembly GCF_019279795.1 of Protopterus annectens. Classification (NCBI taxonomy): domain Eukaryota; kingdom Metazoa; phylum Chordata; order Ceratodontiformes; family Protopteridae; genus Protopterus; species Protopterus annectens. The sequence continues at coordinate 512,868,105 of NC_056748.1, forward strand.
TTTTTGGTAATTTGCGTTGTCAGAGGATCCGACGGCATAATATAGGCAAAATCAGAGCCGAAAATCTGTTCAGCAAACTCCGACCGACGTTTAAGCGTCCATCAGTTAAAAGAAGCACAGGCTAAACAAGCTGCTACGTCGTGGTCTGGGCCTAAACAATGTATGCAGTAGGAGTGGAAATCTTTATGAGGTATTTGTTTCCCACAAGATAAACAGTTATTCACTTTCTCTGACATCGGCTGAGGCAAGAAAGAGTCCCCAACGGGGTACTTAGCTTTTTAGAAGTCTTCGAAGTAGTATTCGGTAGTAGTAATCTCTGGATCTGACCGACCGGCACTTGCAAACAGCTTCTGCTTCGGGCGCCACGCGGCAAGAAAGACTGAGGAAGATGGCGTCGGCTGATGCCTTTATACCCGAAAAACTGCAGCGATGACGTCGGGTGAAGTGCGACACCAGCCGAAGCTGGACCCAGACTTTGGAATCCGGCCGACCGAAGGGCTGCCTGACGACAGGACAACCCATTTGTAAGGACTGCAGATGCATCCTTGAAGGACATCTGTTATAAAGTATTGAAGTTTATTGATCTTTCTGCAACTCTAGATTATGATGGTTTAATGTGAGTTTTATCAATCATTAATAATGATCTACTGAAAGGTTTTTAATACATTACAAGAACAGTGGGCACAAAAGGAGAGAACATTTGATACTTTCATTACCTTAATGTAGAAATGAAAAGAAAAGGACATAAGGAACTAGACTGTCTACTGACATTATCAAACACCAATTATAAAATTCTTAAAAAAATTTCTGAAATGAGACTAAGAGAAAATCAAGGTTATATAACAGAAGAAATCTGTGGTGCTGGTAAAGGAAAATGAATATGAGAATTATTACTCAGAGACATTACAAAAAGATACAAGAGTAAGACAATGTTTCATACAGAAAGACAGTACAATGGTGACTTTCTAACAAAGGGACAGGTGTGGGGAGTGGATGTGTGTGTAAGTATGCATATTTTACTGTATATTGTGTGTGTGGCAGTGAATAACAGGGGGTGTTCTGTGCCAACGAGATGCATGGGCCACCACTGTTAACTACCAGAGGAAAGTGCTGATCTGTTCTTGCTGTAGTTGACTGCAATTCAGAGAGACACAAATTAGCTGATAAGTTCTTTCCTTACTGCGGCTAATGTGTCTCTTAATTACAAGATAACACATCATGGAAATAGGACCTGTTTACTGCAGAACTCAATGCAAGTCCTGGGACTCTTTCTGAATTCGCAAGATACTGAAAAATATAATTTTGGCAGAAGATTTATATTTTTATCTCAGAAATAAATATTAGTAATTCTGTTATACCATATATCACTCTTCAAAAACAGACTGAAACTTTTCCTCAGAACACACTGGTTATGCCCCTGTACTAAATCTGACTAGTCATCTATCGCTTCAGACTTGGCTCTGCCTACCCCATACTACTCATGAACTGTTATACCTTCCTTATTGACTATAAATACCATCTCCCTCTAAATTACACTATTTCCAACCTCTGTGGATACCCATTATTGAGGGAATTCTGTATTAAATACAATTAACCTACCTTCTTTTTTGTTTTTTTCTTTATTATGTATTGTACCTGCTTTTTGCACTTTTATGATTTTTGTCTTTGCTGAATATTCTGTTAACCTTTAATATGCATTGTATATATGACTGTTGCTGTTATTTGTTGTTTTATAATTTTTCTGACTTGGAGCTCATCTCCCCAGGCCTCTACTGAAAATGGACATGTATATACAGTTAGTCTAGCCCGGTCAACAAATGTAAAATAAAAATAAAAAATAACATATATACGTGGATATTTAGAAAAAAAAAACAAGAAACTTCTCAGTGTGGAAAGTGTGATGTTCACTTCCTGAATTATGTTATGCACTTAGTTCATTTAAAAATTGAACTGTAAAATATGTGCTAGAAAATAATCAAGCAGAAAATAGTAGGTAGTCACAGTTCAGTTAAAAATGGAATATCCTTTACTGAAACAAACAATAAAGGATATTCCATTTTTAACTCAACTATGGAATAACTACTATTTTCTACTTGATTATTTTGTAGCCCATATGTTGCAGTTATATTTTACAGTTCAATTTATATTAAGTGAACTAAGTACATAACATAATTCAGGAGGTGAACATCACAACCTCCACACTGCAAAGTTGTTTTGGACCCAATATATGTTGCATACTGTGTTTTTTTTCCCTGAGATTTTGAGGGATACCATGGATTTTTCTTTCCGATATTTAGAAAAACAGTGACAATGAAAAATGGAGTGCATCGGGTGTACATCAAGTCCTATACTATTTGCCTTAGTGATGACTGCAGTTATATCTGAATTTAAGAAAAGTTCAAGTAGTTGGCTCTGGGAACTATGAGTAGGATACAGACTGCCAGTTCTGTTCAACTATGAGGATGACACAGCACGCATTGTTAATATATACATTTGATTTTAAAGGCTGTTGATATGTTACAAACTTTATTAATAGCAATGGGGTAAAAATTTTATAAACAAATTGAAGAGTTTTGGTAATGTAGAGAAGATGTGACAGATAAGGTTTAACAAGAAACAAAAGATTTTTAATTATAACTTACAAAGGACAGGATGCAATGCTCAGAGTATCAAAATAATTCATGAAGCAAGCAGAAATATTACAAGAAAACAAAAAGAACATGCTTTAACTAAGAAGATATATTTGCAAAATATGTTATTTTAAGTAAGACCAATTATTATGCACAAGTATAGCATTTAGTTGAAAGTTCAGAAACAGAATGGATGGGATTTTTCCAATTATTTGGGGTATGAGGTTTAATCTCATAAAAGGGGTGTGTAATACATAGAGGAAGGCATGGGGCTGAACATAGTGAAGGTAGTGGGAACAAGTCACTTCAGGGTAGATTATTTATTGGAATAAGAAGGTTGGACAGTAAATTTATTAAGAACACATTATATGCTAGCTTAGTAGATGAATTCAGGTGTAGGACGTTAAAGTGGGAAAGTATAGTTTTGTAAAATCTTACCATAACAGTAGATGTCCCTCTCTTTACTGTTGAAGTATTCTGTACAATACGGATTTCTTGCCAAGGGCAGCCCAAAGTCCGGTCAGTATACCAAAGCCTTTCGTTGTAAAGGGTACACTGTACATCACACATATGCTGCCCGCGCAAGGTGTACGGCATAAAGGTGATGTCCGGATGTACCATCCTCAGACAGTAGGAACGACAGTCTAAAGATAAAAATAGGTAAGAAATACATCCAGAAGGACTGGGGGGGGGGGGAGTGAATATTGAAACAGTGAAGAGAACGACATCTAAGATCCAACGGCAAATCACTTCTTTCTGTACACAAGCCCAATAAAACTGCTGGAAAATCCCTATATTCCTATTCCACTGCCAAAGCCTGGGACACACTTCCCACAAATATTAGATCAAACACAATCTTCCTCCCATTTAAAATTACTCTAAAGGAATACTTAAGCAAGCATGGATCTGTTCCTGCTCTAACCCTACTAGACACTATTATCCTTTTCAAACTACCCAACACTCCCTTTTTCACACCACCTAATTCTCCTTCCTTTTTCCCTTCTCCTCCTTTCTGCCTCTTAGTTTTCTATCTATCTGTAATAGGCCTAAAATTCTCTCTATACTCTACCTTAACACCCCAACTACTTTCTTTTCTCACTCTTGCTCCTTCCTTTATGCTCCATTTCCCTCGTTCCTTACCCACTTAACCCACTTGATCTATATCCCTTTCTCATCCCATCCTTGTTTTCTTCTTTTGTGTTTCATTGACTCATTACTATCAATACACAACTAGTGTCTTACAGTCTATTTTTTTCCTATAATAATGTTTTATATTTATTGTAAAAATTTCTACTTGTAATTTAATACTTTCTTCTGTTCTTCACATTTTACATACTTTTATTGTCTTAACTTCTGTATTAATATTTATTTGTACATGAATTTGGAGCTTTTCTCCCTAGGCCTCTGCTGAAAAGGGGTGCCCCTGGACCCAGTCACACTTTCCCGCTAATCAAATGTCAAATAAAATAAAAAAAAAATAAAATAAAATCTGCTGTTGCGGTAAGATTTTACAAAACTATACCATGTCTCTCCATATCACTGTTGCAATATTCTTTACAACAGTGAGAATGTAAAAGCTCAAGAAGAAGATTGGGGAGAGAAAGGGCCAGCACAGCCCTCTAGGAAGCCATGGGGAATGCCCTGGCAGAGACAGCTGTAGTCCACGAAATCACATCCAACTTATAGTGCTTAGTAAAGGAATGCACACAAGTCCAGGCTGTGGCCTCAAGAATAGAATTAGTATCCAAGCCCTTGAAAAAAAGCACCAGAAGAGGCCACAGCTCTAGTGGAATGAGCCTTAACAGAAGGAAGGCTCCTCCCATGAAAAGAGCAGCAAAAAGAAATTTTATTTTTATTTTTTTATTTAACATTTGTTAACCGGGCTAGTCCAGCTGGATATATTTCCATTTTCAGCAGAGACCTGAGGAGAAAAGCTCCAACTGTAAAACATACCACCACCACACCAAAAGGTTTAAAATAGACAAAAAGGAATTAGCTATAAATTCTAGGAAGACAAAAGGACATACTAAACTAGATACATCATACATTTACAGAACATTTTACAGCATGTAAGTCTAGGGCAATCCCAAGACACTATTAGAAAAATACCTTTAAAACTTTGGTAAATCTAGTTTATGCAGTTACTTTTCCTAAGGATTATATGCTAGACATATTAGAAAAAAAGGAAGGGAAAGAAAAAAAAAGGAGGGTATATTAAGATGCAGGGAATACTACCAACAGGGTACACTGACATCTCAGCAGAAAAGAATCTAACTGTTGTCAAGTAGTAGAGATTACTTAAGTACCTTCTAATTTAGGGGAGAATATAGGAAAGAGAATAGGATAGTGGGAGGCCAAGAGATGACAATGAGAAGTCCAGAGGATCAGTCTGGGTAACAGCAAGGGCATAGCCAGTGATTTTTAAGGTATGCCTTAAGACTTTGCTTGAAGAGAAAGGGATGGAAGTGTGGTAAGGTCAGAGGGCAAGAGGTTCCATTGTTTTCCCATGGTATTTGGGAATAGTGAGTCACCAGCTAAGTTGTTTGACTTGGTGGCCCTAGTAAGTAGTTTATTGGAGGAGCGTATGGACTCAAGATTCCTACAGGGTGATATAAGGTTGTTTAGTACTGGTGTATTATTAGGTTGATAAAAAATTTTATGAGTGATGGTAAGTTGGGAAAGTATCAGAAGGTTTTTCTAGTTCCAGCCAGTCTAGTTGATGAAGGTTATGACAATGGTGAGTTCTATATGGGTTTCCAGTGGTAAATCTAGCAATACTATTATAGGAGTTGGATAGTTTGGTAAGATTACTTTTTTTAGATTAGTATATATGGCAGCTGCATACAGTAGTGTTGAAATTAGGTGGGAGTGGGCAATAGTCTTTCTGGCAGTTGGAGTCAAGAAAGGTTTTATCCTATATAGGGAGCCCAGTATTTTATTAACAGATTTAATGGTGTTATTAATGTGAATGTCAAAGGTGAGATTATTATCAATTGTAATTCCTAATAGTTTGGTGGAAAAGTCTGGGGATATAAGGGTACCATTGCTAGATTGAATGGAGAAATCTATGAGGGGTGACTTAGTGTTTGGCATAAACAATAGTAGCTTGGTCTTTTTTGTTTTCAAAAGAAGGCACCGTCTAGAGAACCATGACTCTACAGTTTTGAAAGCTGTTTGGGTTAAAGACTGAAGTTCAGATACAGAGCTGGCAGAACATATGATTGTAGAATCATCAGCATATTGTATACAGGTGGTTAGAGGAATGGCTATTTGAAGGTCATTGATGAATAATGAGAATAGGAGTGGACCAAGAATGGATCCTTGAGGGACTCCTAGGGAAATGGGAAGGTGAGAAGATAGTTGATTGTCCCAAAGGACTCTTTGCTGTCTATTACTAAGGTAGGACTTAAACCAGAGAATTGCTTTGGTGTCAAGAGAGAAGGATGACAGAGTATTCAAGAGTAGGCGATGATTAACCACATCAAAGGCTTTAGATAGGTTGAGAAAGAGTGCTGATGAGAGGCTGTTATTATTGCGGTTATTATTAATGGTGCTGGTGAAGGATAGGAGAGCTGAGGTGGTACTATGATAAGGCCTGAAACCATGCTGACAGTTAGCTAGAATGTTATGTTTTAGCAAGTGGTTCATAAGCTGTTGGTGAATACATTTTTCCATAATTTTGGCTGTTGGAGAAAGGAGGGCTATAGGCCTGTAGTTAGAATAGTCAGTAGCGTTACCTCCTTTGTGTAAAGGAATAATATGAGAGATTTTCCAGAGATCTGGAATGGTTCCTTCGGTTATGGTACGGTTAATCAGGATGGATATAGGATAGGCAACTACTTTGGCGGCTTGCTGAAGGTATTCAGATGGCAAGTTAGCGGCTGAGGGGGTACAAGGTTTGAGTTTGTGGATAAGTTTATAGATGTAGGAGATAGGGATGGGTTTTAGTTGGAATGTAGGCTGAGTATGAGGTAAGGAGTTAGGTAGATCAGAGTTATCTGTTGCTAGTTGGTTGGCTAGAGATTGTATGGTATTTGTGAAGTAAGTGTTAAAGGTATTGGCAGTTTGATGGGAGGTATTGTTTTCTGACCCTAAAGGGGAAGAAGGAGTGCTAGATTGGCCAGGGTGAAGGAGGTCATTTATGCTTGCCCAGAACTTTTGTGGATTAGTGTGGTGATTTTGCTGCAGTTTGCAAAAGTAGTTTTTTTTTTTTTTATCAGAGAGAATTGCTTTTTTTGTAGCATTTCTCAACTGTCTAAAGGTTTGTTGATCTGGAGTATTTCTGGTTGCTCTCCACTTAGTCCAGGACTTATTTCTAAGTAAAATATTTTGTCTGGTATCTTTTGAGAGCCATAGGGCAGGTTTGGATTTTGTTCTAATGGATTGTTTAGGTGCATGTCTGTCAAGGATTGTTAAGAATTTGTTGTTGAAATATTTAGCAGCTTCTTCAAGAGGGAGAGTTTTTAGAGGGTTCCAGTCACAGGCACTAAGTTCTATTTGAAATAGTTCAGTCTGAAAATGTTTCTTAGATCGAAAGGTCCTGTAGTTGGGGGTATTTGTAGTGTCATGCCTTTGTCTAATGATGTAGGTGAGCATGTGGTCACTGACATCTTCAGGTAGGGTCCCTACTTTATAAGTATGTTCTTGTTTATTGATTAGTATCCAATCTAGTATAGTTTCTTTATTGTTAGGTTTGTTAATTCTAGTGGTGGTAGAGATGGTTTGATAAAAGCCATGCAGATTAATGTGAGAGGAAGGATTGTCTGCATTTATACTATTCCAGTCAGTGTTGACATCTCCTAGAATAATAGTTTCTTGTGGAAAAGTAGTAGATAACCAACACAGGGTATCCTCTATTGTAGCAGTGTTATTGCCTGGTGGTAGGTAGATGCAGATTATATATAGCGCTTTGTTAGAATTGAGTTGGAATTTGGTGATTAAGAGTTCAACTTTACTATTTTCAGGTGGGTTATAAGGTATAGAGGAGATGTGTAGGTCATTTTTGAACAGTAAGGCTACTCCACCTCCTTTGCATTTTACTCGATCGAGTCTTAGTATATTATACCCTGGGGGGATAATTTCATTATCCTTTGTTGTGGGTTTTAACCAGGTTTCTGTAAGACAGAGGATGTCAAAGGAGTGAAAATCTAAAAGGGCATGGAGATGGGCAACTTTGTTGTTAATACTGCGGATATTAAGATGACCTATTAGTAGGAAGTTAGAGGGACTGGTCTGGGAAGTTAAGGTGTTGGGAGGGGTGCTAAGAATAGGTGAAGTGGCGAGATTAGAAGGGCCTGGGTTAGGGTGGATGTCACCATCTTTTAAGGTAGGTGATTTTAGTACAGAAAGAGGGTGAGAATTAAGGGTAAGTAGATTTTTTAATTTTTTTATTGAGGGCTGGTTTAATTTCATGGGTGTAAGACGATGATATTTAGGTAGCAAGTAGCTAGAAGTAGAGGTGATATTTATTTGGGGATGTGTAAAGGTGGTGTTATATAGTAATGTTTGTTTAGGAGAGTAGTTAAAGTAGTAGCATTTTACATTTTCAAAAGAGGTGAGGAGATAGGTAGTGGTAAGGATAGGTATAAGAGTGGCTGAGAGTATTACTAAGGATAAGATAGTTTTAGTTATTGTAGACATATTACTTAGTAAGTGCAAACTGTTTGTTGTGGGAAAGGCAGGAAATAACAGTTGAGAAGTTAAGGTAGGGTATTTGAGAGGAAAATAAATGTTACAAGTAAAGGAGTATTCTTTAAGTAGTATATAGATAAGATAGGGAGGTAATAGAAGAGAAATGAGAAGGATAAAGAAGTTGTAAGAAGATGGGGTAGGGTAGAAGAGATAAAGAGCTTGTGAGATTAATGAGGTTGTTAGGGAAGTGAAAATTTAAGGAGGTGTAGACGAAAAACTACTAAAGGTGGAGTGACTGATGTAAACAGTGTATGTAGGGTTGTAAAAGGGAGGGTACTGCAAAAGCTGTAAAGGATGGGTGTGATTTAGGTAAATTAATTAGAGTCACGGATAGGTTGGACAGGAGAGAGGGTGTAGTATAGGAGGTATATGGGTAGGACCACTGGAGGTGGGTGGGAATTGGGGGTAGGGTAGAGGAGCGGAGTGAGCCCATAGGGCGAACGGAGCGGGAATCACCAAGAAGTGCTGAGAGGTAATCAGTTTTGTAGTGAGACTGTAAATTCCAAGACCTTATCAGGTATGTAGGACTTCCTACAGACACTAATACCTGTGAAACGCTAGTGGAGTCCCTTTTGTCTTACTTATTATGGGAGAAAGGAAAAATAAGAAGCAATAGTATGACAGCAAACTTTGGCTAAGGTAAGTTACTAGTTCTTCTGTCTTACTGTCTAACAGACTACCAGGTTAAAGTCTAGAATGTCTCTTCCATGGGGTTAGCTATGTGATGAGTTAAACATGGAGAGCTAAAAGTAGGTTCATACAGCAACTCTAGAGAATATTACTATACGAGTAAGATACAGGGAATACAAGGTGTACTTTGCTGCCCTCTAGTGGTCAAACAAAAGAATTACACCTAGTCTCAAAACATGTTTATGGAGAAGAGAAAAAGGGGGAGAGAGGGATGGATGGCCTCAGGGTAGGTCCACGGGTGTGCTGGCCCAAAATCAGGAATATGATAAACAGTATAATATGTTAGAGTTACATTTAAAATCAGTAGGTAATCACCTACACAATGAGGCAGTAGGAAAAACACGTCTAGGTATTTCAGGGTGAGTTCTACCGATAGGATATTCTGTCAGTTGGGTGGTCCTGGAAATGGCTTTAGATATCCAAGAAGAAATTGTTTGCTTGGAAACAGCCAAACCTAAAGACCTAGGATGTAAAGAAAAAAAAAGTTACGTACTTACCATAAAATTCCATGTGAGTTGTTTCTCTCACCTTTATTCTCACTGACAGGTTCAGAGCCGATAGCAAAGCTCAAGGTTTAGCAATAGCTTGAGACCAAGCCCCTTATCCCATTGATGCACTGCTGGAATTACCTCAGATCTTGTTTGCTGCATGTACTATATCCCTGGAAGATATCCACTCTCCCAAAAAGGAAAAAGAATAAGAAGAATTGAACAACCAGGATGATACCAGCCTCTGAGCCAAATGTCAGCCAGGTGCGGGATGGAGGGAGGGACGTGAGAATAAAGGCGAGATAAACAACTCGCATGGAACATTATGGTAAGTACATAACTTCTTTATGTGAAGTTAAATCTCACCATTTATTCTCACTGATGGGTAGCGTCCCTAGCACCCGCAATCCTGGGTGGCTCGCAGGAGTACATTTTTCAGGACTGTAGAACCAAAAGAAGCCCTGTCCCTGGAGTCCTAATCCACTTTGTAATGTGTGATAAAAGTATGAGGCTTAGACCAAGTGGCTGCAGCACAAATGTTATAAAGTGGCAATTTAGCTAGAAAAGTAGAAGACGTAGAAATGGCTCTGGTTGAATGAGCCTTTACCTTGTGTGGCAAGGGTATGTTAGTAGTTGCATAAACAAATGAGATACAATCCGATAACCATTTTGAAAGGCTTGTTTTAGCCACTGGTCTACATTTTCTGGCCTCTGAAGAGGATACAAAAAGTTGATCTGATTTCCTAATATCCTTAGTTCTATCAAGATAAAATCTGAGCTGTCTGTGCATGTCAAGTTTGTGCAGCATATATTCTATTTTGTTGGAATGGTTGGGAAAGAAGACAGGCAACTCAATGACCTGATTGATATTAGACTCAGAACAGACTTTAGGCAAAAAGGAGGGGTTTGTTCTGAGAGATACTCTATCAGCATGGAAAATCATATAAGGAGGTCTGATAGATAATGCTTAAAGTTCTGACACTCTGCGGGCAGAAGTAATGGCCACTAGAAAAATAGTTTTCCAGGACAGAACTTTGAGATCACAAGATGATGCTGGTTCAAATGGGGAAAGAATTAGAGGTAGCATAAAATTCAGACTCCAAGGAGAATAAGAAGACTTCAGTGGGGGCCTCATGTGAAAAGTACCTTTAAGAAAAGCCTTAGATAATTTAAGGGCCATAATATTTAAACCATCAATTCCAAGATGGAAATTGGATATAGCAGCTAACTGAACCAGAAGTGTAGCAGCTGCTGCTCCCTCCTTAAAAATCATAGTCAAAAAAATCTAGAATGGACAATAATGGAGCATGAAATGGATCAATTTTTTGTTTGCCGGCCCAAATGGAGAACCTCTTCCACTTACTGCGATATAATTTTCTGGTGGAAGGCTTATGGGAAGACAATAGAATTTATCTTGTGTCGTACGACAGGGAATGAAGCCTGGCTATGTGAGGAACTGGATCAGCCAAGCAGTTAGCTTCAGTGACTGCAATGAAGGACGAATGTCCCCTGACGGGTGTGTCAGATCTGGAACTGGGTCCAGAATCCATGGATCCTCCAGCAGGTGATGGTGAAGAAAGGGAAACCAAATCTGTCAAGGTCAATGAGGGGGCTATAAGAATGACAGTCCTTCCCAGCGACTTCTCTTTCTGTAAAAATATGGGTAATCAATGGGATTGGAGGAAATGCATGCAGGAGACCCAGAGGCCAATCGTGTATGAGTGTCTCTCTCAGGGGATGTCTCGGAGGTGGTACCAGGGCAAAGTAGCTTCTGCATTTGGTATTGACATGACTGGCAAAAAGGTCGCAGCAAGGCTGGCCCCATTTGCAAAAAAACCCTGTCCACAATGTCTTGGTCGAGAGACCACTCGTGAGGCAACAAAATTGCTCTGCTCAGCTTGTCCGCTATCACACTGGATTTCCCCAGGATGTGCATTGCTAACAGAAAACACTGGGATGACACAGCCCATTGCCATACTCTGAGGGCTTCTCAACAAAGGGGGTACGACTTGGTTCCACCCTGTTTGTTCAAGTAGCAGACCACTGACATGTCTGTCTGAATTGCAATCGTCCCTAGAGGAAGAGAGTCCTGAAAATACTGCAACACCAGAAGTACTGCTCTCATCTCTAGAACACTGATATGCAGATGTAACTCTTGATCCGTCCATGTGCCTTGGGCAGTCTTTCCCTGAAAATGCCCCCCCCCACCCTATTAGGGAAGCATTTGTGGTCACAGTGGCTACTGGGGGGGGAGCACAAAGGGTAGTCCCATTGTGACATGAAGAGACGTCAACCACCACTGAAGGTCCCTCTTGCATGAGTTTGTGATGAGGATCATATGGTTCATTGGCAATTCCTGGTAAGACCATTGGGTGAACAGAAGCCATTAAAGAATTCGCATATACAGCCTTGCGAGAGGAATGGCTAATATTGCTGCCACCATCAAACCTAATACTTTCAAGATCTCTGCGGCTGGAGCTCTGTTCTTTCACACCAATGAGGCGATATGCTGGTGAAGCAGTGATACCCTTTAGGCTGGAAGACGTAGAGTGGTGATCGAGGTATCTAACTCTGTTCCTATAAAGACGATAAGCTGCGATGGTGACAAGGCAGACTTTTCGAAGTTGACCGTAATGCCTAATTGGTTGCAGGGTGTCAGAGTGGATCTGGTTGCTTGAATCAGTTGATGGCTGGTGGTGGAGGTAAGAAGCCAATCATCGAGGTATAGAAAACACCTGGAATCCTAGATGCCTCAGGTAAACCGTGACCACTGCCATGCATTTGGTGAAAACTCTGGGGGCTGTAGTGAGACCAAAGGGCAGGGCTCGAAACTGATAGTGATTGGCTCCCAGCTGGAAATGCAGGTGATCTCTGGAGTGTCTGTCCATCTTTATATGGTAGTACGCATCCTTAAGATCGATTGAGCACATCCAATTGCCTTTCCCTAAAAAGGGAAGTATTGACTGAAGCATGACCATTTGGAATTTCTCTTTCTTCACAAACTGGTTGAGTCTGCTAAGGTCAAAGATAGGTCTCCAGTCCCCTATTTTCTTTGGAACCAAAAAGAATCTTGAGTAAGTTCCGAATCCTGCCAGGACTGGCTGGATGACTCTTTTTTTCTACCAACTTGTGGACCTCTATAGTTGCTTGTTCCCTGAAACTGGGTGGAACATCCAGGATTCTCTTGACAGGAATAGGGGGGAATGAGAAGGGTATGAAATACCCACTGGAGAGGATGCTTTGTACCCAGGTATCGGATGTTATGTCTAGCCAGGCTTCTGGGTATAAAGACAAGCGACCCCTGACTGCCTCCAGAGCAGGACAGCCGGGCCTCCTTTCAGGAGGGCTGGTAGGGCTGATCAGAGAACTGACCTCCGTCACCCTGCTGTTGTAGACTCCCTCTATCGTACAGATGGCGTCTTCCATTATAACCCCCTCCTCTGCCTCTAGAGGGGGTTTCACTACATGTGTCCTGAAAGGCTCCTTGGGCTTTTTGGAACCACATCTTTAGGATAAGGCTGAGTAGGGTTAGAAATGCAGACTCAGATGGCAGACAGTCTTTCCTTCCTGCTCACACCTAGTCAATTTTCCTTGACCTTGGGCCCAAACCAGGATAAGCCATCAAATGGGGTGTTGATGAATGAAGACTTGAAGGGCTCCGCGAAGGAACAGACGCATTCAGGCATGTCTATGCAGAGCAATGCCTGAACTTGCGGCCCTACTCGAACCATCACCGGCGTAAGATATGAGATGCATGGACAAGTTCACAATCAAGTTTAGAGTAGTGAGCTGGTTGGTAACTTTGTCGGAAACCACTGCAGCTACCGTACCCTGGAGAGTATCTCCTAGCTCTTTCAAGAGATCTCTTTGGAGTCTGGTGAAGTGGGTTAAATAGTTCAGTGATCGAAGAGAAAAAGTCGCTGAACTATACATGCGTTTCCCATATCTATCCATAATCCTAGGATCTCTGTTAGGAGGATGGATAGATGAGGAAGTCTCACATATTTCCTTCTTGGTGGCCGCCGCCGCCACCACCATGGCATCAACATGCACTCCCTTAGTCAAAAAAGTTTTATCCACGGGGGCGGAAATGAACTTATTTGGCCTCCGAGGGACAGGTGCCATGGTCTCCGGCAACTCCCATGCCCTACAAGAGATCAGATCCATGAGCTCGTCGTAAGGTGGAGACACCCACGAGGTGAAAGGTTGAGACCCGAAAGCCTTCAGAAGCACTGACACATCCTCAGTAGGGCTTTTGGACTGCTAATCACCCCTCTGCCTAAGGATCTCTAGTATCTCTGCAAATATGATATCCTCAGAGGGGGGATCGAGGGGACTCTTCTGACTCATCCAAGTCAGTGTCAGATGTCAAAGACTCCTGTGGGAAGTCCAAGTGTCTCCTCTTATACAACCTCTTCCTGAGGACCTCCTCACGGGAGCCCCTGGAGAGGTCTCGGAAGAGCAAGGGGCGCCCTGTGGGGCTACCTGAGGCTCAGGGTCTCCGCTTGGGTTGGCCGATGGAAACAGAAGCAGACAGGTGCTTGAGGGGAGGAGGAAGCTGGACCTGATGCTGAAGATGGCCTTGGAGACATGACTCTCCTCATAGCTTCGAAAGCACCATGGCTCCAATGAGAAGGAGTAGACGGACCCGAAGGAATCGCCTGATCCTCCCGCACCGAAGCCATGGGCTCTGAACCTGAGGTAGGAGCCGAGCTCATCCGAGCCAAAGCCCCGAGAGGAAGAGTCAGCACCGACAAGTCGGTACGACTACCCTCACCGGACCCGACAGGAGAGTGTCGGCTCCGAGGATGTCCGAGCAGATGGAACCGAAGATACCAGGGCAGGTCTTGGCTCCACAGGATCAACAAACATCAGGTCGACCTCCGGCTCCGAAGGTCCGGTACGGCTCGGAGGAGGAGGAGCAGTCAAGTCTGGGGTGATGGTCTTCGGAGCAGGCAATAATTTGGCATGGCCTGGTGCCCTTAAGTGCTTCTGCACCAAATGGTCCATATCCAGATCAGAGAGGCTGACAGAAGACTTCAATGAATGCAGAGACGGTGCCGTTTGAAGCAAAGGAAATGAAGGTGTCTCAGAGACTGGCTCCAAGGCTGTGAGCTGGCTCCGACAGGAAGGCACACGGCTCCGAGGTCAATGGAACCGATGGCCCTGAATCGTCCATTTTCTTAGCCTTCTTAAATCCTCTGGAATCCGCAGAAGATTTTGAAGACTTAGATGACTTGCTGGCACCATCCTGGTCACTCAAAGCTTCAGAGAAGGAGTGCTTAAGCAAGCCCCGATCCACCAATTTTCTCTTCCTTTCTAACAGCTCTTTAGAAGAGAAGGAATGACAAATACTACAAGGTTCTTGTAGGTGCTTCGCACCCAAACAGTATACATACTGAATGTGCCCATCAGTGACTGACATCTTTTGTCCACAGTCTGGACATTTCTTGAAGGCAGACTTAGATTTTTCTTTAACTTCAGACATAATTATGCTAATGCTTAAAACTCTATCACAACTAATAGCAAATATGGAACAGTTTTAACACACACACACACACACACACACACACACACACACTATATATATATATATATATATATATATATATATATATGTGTGTGTGTGTGTATATAAACTGACAAAACTATCTAATAAACTCTATCACAACTATCCACTAAAAGCCAAGGCCAAAAACTGCCAGAACAACTATTAATAAGGAAGGGGCTAACTGTCTAAATCACACTAAAGTAGCACCGAACTAACACTATAAGAAAATAGAAAAAAGTTTGTAAAAACTTGCTAATAGATGAAAACAGCCTTGAGCAATGCTTAAACCAAGAGATCCGTGCCACAGCAAACTAGATCTGAGGTAATTCCAGCAGTACATCATGGGATAAGGGGCTTGGTCTTGAGCTATTGCTAAACCTGGAGCTTTGCTATCGGCCGTGTCGGAGCCAAGGCTCGACTCTGAACCCATCAGTGAGAATAAACACCGAGATTTAACAACTACACATTAAACAGTTGATCATATTTACAAAAAGCTTTAGTATTGTCCAAATAATAACAGAGTTGTCTATGCAAATCCAAAGTGTACAAAACCTTCTCACTAGCAGACTGGAGAAGGGAAAAGTGGTAATTGAATAGACTGATTAAGGCAAAACTCATTATCCACCTTGGGCATAAAAGAAGGATTAGTACGAAGGGAGACACTGTCCTTATGGAAAACTAAAAAAGGAGTATCAGCCATAGGGGCTTGCAGTCCAGACATCTGTATGGCAGAAGTAAGGGCCAAAAGGACAGTCTTCCAAGAACAATGCTGTAAGGAATCTGAAGCAGCAGGCTCAAAAGGAGCCTGAGTCCATTTTTTCTAAAACAAAATTAAAGTCCCAGGAAGGAGGGACAGGCTCCCTGGGAGGACTAATGTGAAGGATGCCTTTAAGAAACTGTTTGGCCTCAAATCTAGAGGCTAAAGGTTTAGTCAAAGGCAGACAAGCAGAGACAGCTGATAAGTGGGCCTTAACAGAAGACTAAGATAACCCAGCATTGAGCAATTTACACAAATGAAAGAGAACCAAATTAACATCCACAGTAAGTGGATCCAGGTTACAAGAAAAACACCAAACTGAAATCCTCTTCCATTTGGATAAGTAAGATGTCCAAGTAGAGGGTTTTCTGGCCTTCTGCATGACCTGGAGCACGTTCTCAGAAAAAAAATGTGTTTGTAAGGGATCAAAATCCTGTGGACAGGCGGGGATGGATGAGACATCCCTTGGGTAAGCAGGTCCACCCTGTGAGATAACTTGTTAGGACTGCCCTTGGCAAGATGAAGAAGAAGAGGTAACCAATGCTGTCTGGGTCAAAAGGGAGTCACCAGCAAGATTTTGGAAGAATCCTGTTTTATCTTGAACAGGACTTTTGGAATCAAACGAAAGGGGAGAAAAAGCACTAAGAAACATCCCCTTCCAAGAAAAAGAGAGGGCGACCAACCTCTAGGCCAGAGAGCATGGGAATCTGGCACAAAATAGAGGAAGTTGTCTATTCAGAAGGTAGGCAAATAGATCTATTTGAGGAGTATCCCACCGGCGAACAATGTCCAGAAACACATTCCTGTGATGCATCCACTTGGGTGATAGTATTATGGACCTGCTCAGAGAATTTGCCACTATGTTCTTATCTAAGGTAATGTAAACTGCCTGAAGGGTCACATGATTCTGAACAGCTAGCTCCTGAACCTGAAGGGCTAACCTGAACAGCAGATAAGACCTTGTCCTCCCTTGCTTGTTGACATATCACATCACTGTGGTATTGTCTCAGAAAATCCTGAGAGGCCCTGGAAGAATAAGCGAATGAAAAGGATGAATAGCCAGTATAACAGCTTTCATCTCATTGACACTGATGTGGTCTTTCTTTGGTCAAAGCAACCAAAGGCGCTGTACTTTCAGAGGGCCAGAGAAGGCCCCATCCCATGTCTGAGGCATCTGTGAAAAGTTCCCGTGAGGGGACTGGAGGTTGAAAAGGAAGCCCTGGCTTGAGGGACAATGGACAAATTCTCCATTGAAGTTCCAGCTTGAGACATGAAAGTAGAGGGTCTGGAAAATCTAAAGGATGAGAATGTTGAAACCAAAGCAACGTTAGAAACCACTGAAACTTTTTCATGTGGACTTTGGTGAGAGGTAACATAGGAATGGTGGAAGCCATGTAACCAAGAGCCCTCAGAAATTCTCTGGCTGTTACTGAAGCCAAAAGAAGGAACTGAAAGAAAGCAATGAGACTTAGGGACTTGGAAGGAGGCAGGGGAGCCAGCATTGGAACAGTCTGGATCCTGAGAAGGACTCAGGAATAACTTCTGGAAATTTAACAAATAGTAAAGTGTAGATGTTGAAGTAAGATCTCTTGAGAGAAGGCCTGAATAAGCAGGGCATTCAGATGGGGAAAGACTTGTATCCCCCTTAGCCTGCAGAAAGCAATCACAGGAGAGAGGCATTTGGTGAAGACTCATGGGGCAGTAGAGAGGCTAAAGGGCAAAGCAGAGAACTGAAAATGTCAGGAAGCAACAGAGAAATGTAAAAACTTTCTGAAAGGGCGATGAATAGAAATGTGTAAATAAGCATCCTTGAGATCCAGGAAACTAGAAAAGCATGAGGAAACACCAAAGGAAACAAGGTTTTAAGGGATAGCATCCAAACGGAAGGGATCTTCAAAAAGGTGTTTAGCCGAGAAAGATCCAGACTGGGTCTTCAGGTGCCTTCCTTCCAGGGGGGACCAACAACAGTCTGGAGTGAGAAAGATGGCTGCACACTAAATAACAAGCTTAACTCTAGCTCTCTCAGTGTGAAAACAGAAATTCAACAGAGAAGGCCAATAGACTTTTATGTTTATGGGTAAATTTCAGTAACTAGCTAGTAAGTGTACTGCCTGGATGCCAGGAAAAAAGAAATACACAGCACCCAGAAAAAAATCAGCTACAAAAAGTGAGGGAGAAACACTGACTGGGGAAAGTTCTGCAGCTGTTCACCAAAAAGCAATGCAACCTTCAGACATGACTTCCAGTAACCTACAGCAAGATAGAAGACAACTGCACAGAGACCTTGTTAAAATAAATGAAACACTGATGCAGTATATCGACACAAACAACAAAAAGCTGGAAAATGGAAGATTTAAACAGATATTCAGATGAGTTGATAAAGATGCAAAAAATCAGACGCTGAAACTAAGAAATGGCTGGCTGAATATGAGACTGCTCATGAGGAGATGTTTAAAAATAGAATTAGAGGACACAGCACATAGGGAAAATCTGAGATGTTCAGCTACACCAGAGAAGCTGGAAGGAACAGACTGCATTAATTTTATGAAAGCACAAATAAACAAATGACTGGTATTCCACAGCAGGAGTTGTTAGCTAAAAGGCACATTGTGTATATACTCCAAACCTGGCTATGAGAAAGCAACCTAGACCTTTAATGGTAAAAGATGCAATCCTACCAGCAGAAGGAGTTGATTCTGACAAAACTGTGGCAAAAGGACAAAATACTAACACTAGGAGACAGAAGAGTGTTTGTGGAGAATGATTACTCAATGTACACCAGGCAGAAGAGTAAATTCATTCCACTATTCAGGGAATGTTGAGATGCAGGTTTGAGATTCAAATTGCCATACCCAGCTGTCTTCAAGGTATTTTTCCCTGGAGGGAGAAAAACATTTTTTGATGAAGTACATGCTAAGGAGGAAATACAAAAGTTTGTCCAACAAAAAGTGAGCTGTGAAACAGAAGGAGATTTTGCTTCTTGATCTTCTGGAAGTAACGACCACAAATAGACTGTACATGTGAACCCTTTTCCACTGTTTAAATGGAAAATGTTGGAGAGAAGGAAGGGAGCACAAGACATGACCAGAACTGGCAGTATGTTGGAAAAGAAGCAGACACAGGATTTGGGAGATGGAGTTGAACAGTAATAAAACCAGTAACTTAATGTTGCATTTCAATGCAATAATTATATTTGTGAAATATGACAGAACAAGAAATTCTGGACTTTTTCAGAATTTGTTGGACTTGTGGGGGACTCTAAACTAGATGCTCTACATTGTGTCATTAATGTTTGGAAAAATGCTTTGTGGAGGGGAAGAGGGAAGAAAGTTAACTAAGTAAAGAAAACATTGTTTTTAATGGTACTATCTTTGTAGTGTATAGTTTTCTTTGCATGCTATAAAGTAAGTTTTCTCAGTTATTTTTAAGTGTAATTAGCACTGTAAATAGGTGCTGCTGTTCCTTTTTCCCTTTCTTTTTCTCTCCCTTCTCTCTTCTTGTTCGGTTTTAAGAAATGTAGACACTGCAACGTTGAAAAAAACATAGTTAAAAGAGCACGACAAAAGAAAAATTAATGTGTTTTTTCTCATTCTTGCATGGGGAATGACTGGATTAAGGACCTTATATTGATTTAGTAACAAGTTTTAAGGGAAAGCAAGTAACTGAAAAAAGAATATTGAATATTACAAGGCTTTTTTTTAGCAAATTAATGTATACTTAGTAGCAATTCTGTATCTGGCTCTGTTATACGTGGGGACAATCTGATAATGAGAAATTGTCCATCTGGTTCTAAGTTCTCCATAGAGACAATCTGATAAACAGAAATTGGTTATAGTATGGTGGAGAGTAATTAGCTGGGGAAAAAAAGAGAAAGAGAGAAACTGGCTAGGATATAATGTTCTCTGAAAGCATTCAGGGGTTTTCCCAACTGGGAGAGCTATAAAGATAAGACAAAAACAGCACTAAGTAGACACACAGGATGATGATGAAACGGGGGAAGCTCAAGAAACAAGGAGAGACTGGGATTTTGGATGCATGCCTTTAAAGAGAATAAAAATAGTCATACAGAATATTATATCTATAAAGTAGCAAAAAGTATCCTAAGAATTGGCCAACATGGGAATGGAGAAAGAAGATTCTGACAATAGGGATGACTGCAATTAGGGATATAGATGATACGCAAGAGGGGGCTGGAAATTACTGGAGAAAGCAGGAAAAGGAACCAAGGTATTGGGAGCAAATAACTAGACAGGGAAAGATAATAGAATGGGAAGACTCCAAGAATTTATTTGGACTGCAGGTTAGAGAATGCCTTTCCTATCAAGGATCGATATCACAGTATAGGCAAAAAGAAAGAAATAGAGGGGACCTAAATGAAAGGACAGCACTGGTAGAGTTTTTAGTAGAATCTAGAACAGAAGATGCCATTAGAAAATGAATAAATTAGTACAGCATATAAAATATTGCATGATAATTATAGGAATCAATCAGAAGAAATTAGAAAGGATTGGGAAGAGAGACTGGATAAGCAATTGACAAAGAAACAATGGAAGGATACATGTATGTCTTCCAAATATGTAACATAATCGAGAAGGTTTAGGATTTTTGCTTGGAAATGTTTACATAGATATGTTTATAGCCCAAACAGACTTGATAATTATTCCTCAGGTAGACAGCACATTTTGGAGGTGTGACTGGGAAGAAAGAGGAAACTGGGAACATTTTCTGGGAGTGCGGTGAATTGGCAGACAAAGTACTCCCTCCTGTATGCACTGCTAGAAATGCTGGGTGGGCAGATAGATTTGATAAGGGAAATGATTTCTCTGAGCTATGACACAGAATCGGAATTGCCTAGACATGATAAGGCCTTGTTGCATCTAACTATGGCGGCTGTCAAAAAAGCAATTACTAGAAAATGGAAATCAGAATCTAAACCAACTATACTAGAAGTAGTGAATACAGTAACAGAGATAAAACAACTGGAATGAAGATCTTTAGAAAATTGTACGCGCAAACTACATAGGAAAAATGTGAATTGTGAGAACAATACATACAGGGGAGGAATGAGGTTTAAAGGCAGGACTTAAATGAGCTATGTAAAGTTTGACTGTACATGATGGGCAGATTATAACTGATGTATAATATCTGCAAAGTACAGTTGTGTACACTTACTATAAATGTAGGTGCTCGAGTGTATTCACTGTTGCAGCCATTACATTTGAGTTATCTGCTTGCAGGTAGCCCTCAGTCGGCCTGATTAACAAAGTCTTGGGTCCTGCATTGGTTTGCTTTCCCTTCTTCCATGATGTCAGGTCATCAGGGGTATAAAACATGCAGCCGACGCCATTACATCAGTTTTTCTTGCCCCAGATGTCAGGTGCCCCCCTAATGGGAAGCAATTAAATATAAAAGTACAATGATATACCTCCAACAAAAAAGCAAATACACCAAAAAGGCTTTTAAGCATAGTAAAGGAAACTAGAGGTATAGCCAAAAGAAGTTCGGGGGCTGGGGGGAGGGTAACCAGGATTGCAACAGTGAATACACTCGAACATCTACATTTATGTTAAGTGTACACAACTGCATTATGTTCTTCGTGTTTCACTGTTGCAGTCATTACATTTGGGTAGATTCCCAAAGCTATGGTTGGGAGGAGGAATTTAGATAGCATTAGGGCCAGCTATAAGGCCCTGCAAGACTGCAGTAGCAAAGCCAGCTCTGGATTTAGAGAAAATTGGAAAATGATAATGCTTGGTGAAAGTATGTACAGAACTCCAGGTAGCAGCTTCTAGGATGTCCCTAGTAGGGACGCCTCTGAGAAATGCTGTAGAGGTAGATGCAGCCCTGGTGGAGTGAGGTCTGATCCCCTGGGGGATAGGTTTTCCATGGTGCTTATAGCAGAAATGAATGCAATGGCTTGTCCATTTAGAAATGGTTTGCTTTGAAATAGCCTTCCCCTCTGCCCCTACAGCAAATACCACCAGCAGTTGCTCAGATTTCCTTTGAGGTTTAGTCCTGTCCAAGTAGAATCTAAGTTGTCTGTGCACATCTAAGGAATGCAGTATCCATTCCCCTTTATTCTGTGGATTGGAAAAGAAGGTTGGCAAATGGATGGACTGATTAAGAGCCACACTGGATACCACCTTGGGCATGAAGGATGGATTGGTTCTGAGGGACACCCTGTCTGCATGAAAGATGATGAAAGGCTCCACTGCCATAAGGGCCTGTAATTCAGATACCCTTCTAGTTGAAGTGATTTTTGGCCCCTCTGAGGAACTGCTTGAGCAGTGGATGAGAGAAGAGGGGAGGTTCTGTGTTATAATGAGATGAAATGGCTGAGGCGTGGATTTTAATGGAGGAAAAAGACAGGCCCTTGTGAAGCATCTTAATTAAGTATTGTAAAATCTGAGGTACATTGGGCGCTGCTGTGCTCATCCCTTGATATTGGTTCCAGACACAGAATCTTTTCCATTTTTCAGCATAAGGTTTTCTAGTACTAGGCTTCCTTGCCTCTAAAATGATATCCATCACAGGTTTAGTGAGGGATGGTAAAGGAGAGATTATGTAATTAGCCAGGCCGCAAGGTTCAGTGTTAGAAGCTGAGGGTGCAGAATCTGGTTCTCCTGCTGAGACAACAGGGAAGGAGTCTGAGGCAGGTACCATGAAGATAACCGTGACACACTGCACAGGAGGCGGCACCAGTGCTGGCGCAGCCAGTCTGGAGCAATCAAAATCATCCTTGGTTTGTCCTGTTTGATTTTTAGTAGTACTTTGGAGAGCAGAGGCAGAGGGAGGAAGGCATAGACTGATAGTTTTTTTCCAGCTGAAGGACAGAGCATCCACTTTCTAAGTTTATTTGTGGGGAGTCCTTGCGCAAAATTTTTCCAATTGATAGTTCTGGGGGGAGGCAAACAGGTCTATATCTGGGCTCCCCCATTTGCTTGTCAACATGTTGAAAATCCTTGGTTCCAGTTTCCACTTGTGTGGGGTCATGAGGTTTCTGCTTAGTCCGTCTGCCAGTGTATTTAGTTTTCCTGGCAGGAATTGAGCTTGTAGATGCATTTGGAAGCTCAAGGCTGTGTTCTACAATGCCATGGCTCGTCTGCAGAGGGGGTAAGAATGAGTACCCCCCCTGCTTGTTTATGTACCACATAACATTGGTGTTGTCCATCTTTATCATTAAGTGTCCTGGAAGAATGTGGTCCTTGAAGGCTGTCAGAGCATTCTGTACAGCTAACATTTCTTTATGATTGATGTGAAGGTGCATTTGAATTGGGTTCCATTTGCCCTGAAAGCACTTCCCTGCCAGGTGCACCCCCCCATGCATAGTCTGATGCGTCTGTTGTTAGGGTTTGGGTGGCAGGGGGTAGTGTGAATGGAAGTCCCTTGTTTTGGTGGCAGGCCTCTGCCCACCAAAGGAACTCTAGGCGTAGGCAAGAAATGATAGGAATCATTGCTTCTAGATCCTGAGAATGTTGACACCATAGGCTTTTTAGACACCATTGTAGTTTCCTCATATGCAGTCTTGCATATGGAGTTAGAAGAATGCAGGAGGCCATGAACCCCAAGGTTTGTAGTATTTGCCTTGCAGATAGCAGGGTTTTTGTAGCCACTTGTTTGAAGTAGGCTGTCAAGTGAATTTGTTTCTCTGGTAAGAGGAAAGCCATCTGGGAAGTTGTATTCAAGCTTGCTCCCCGGAATATAACTTGTTGACAGGGTACCAGGTGTGATGTGCAGGTATGCTTCCTTTAAATTTAGTGTTGCCAACCAGGCATCTTTGCTTAGCATAGGAAGCAACTGGTGAAGAGTCAGCATCTTGAATTTTGGAATCACCAAAAAGGTGTTTAGAGTAGACAGGTCCAGGATATGATGCCATGAATTGTCTTTTCTGGGTACCAGGAAAAATCTCAAGTAAAAACCTTGTCCCTTTTCCTCTTCTGGTACCAATTGAACACCCCTATGCTTAAGAGAGAGAGAGTACTTGCTTTTGGGCCTCTGCCCACTGATTTAGAGGTAGATCTGGCCAACCGCTTGGAGTTGGTAATGTGTGGAAGTGAAATCTGCATCCCTGGGACACTATTTAAAACCCATTTGTCCTGGGTAAAGAGTCCCCAGTTCTTTGCATGAATTGCAATCTTTCCCCCAAAAGGGGCAGTCAGTTGAGAAGTGCTTGGAAGTTTTAAAAAGAAGTCAGTGAGACAGTTTACCATAGGGGGGAGTTTTATTACTCCCAGATTTGGAAGTGGAGGCCCCCCACTGCTTAGTCCTGTGCATCCCCTGGGACTGAAGCCTGAAGAGGCAGAAAAGGACCAGTTCTTAGAAGACCAATGCCTAATAAATCTTAGAAGTTGTACTTGTAAAAACCAAACAGGTTGTCAGATGCTTCTAGTGAATCAAAACCACATTGCAATGTATGTTTACCAACTTGTTCAGCAGAATGCAGTAAATCCTGTAAATCCTTATTTTCAGCACAATCAGGAATCAACATCATTTTCTGTTTAAGCAATCCAGTAATATGCTGCTGATACTTTAACATATGAAACTGGCAATTCAAGGCCCTAATGGCC
Source organism: Protopterus annectens (assembly GCF_019279795.1). Taxonomy (NCBI): domain Eukaryota; kingdom Metazoa; phylum Chordata; order Ceratodontiformes; family Protopteridae; genus Protopterus; species Protopterus annectens. Next base: position 512,892,479 of record NC_056748.1, read on the forward strand.
AAAGTTGCAGAAGTGTATACATTCTTACCTCATCTATCCAGCGCCCTGGAGTCTCTATTAGAGGTGTAGGATTTAAACAGTTTCAGGATCGAAAAGGAACTTGTGAGAGTCAGGAACCCTGTAATATCTATCAGGTTTTCTGGAAGCAGGAGGTAGAGAGTCAGGGGTCATGCTATTTTCTGAAAAGGCATCATCAACAATGTCCAGTACAGAAGGTATAGCTAAAGGCCTGTGCTGGGGCAGGTTTCACCAAAGGAAAGGAAATCCTCTGGGGGAGTCCTCCGCATCAGAATCCTCATAGGTAGACAAGGGTAAATCCTGGTCATCAGAGGAAACAGAAACTTCAGAATCCTGGTCAGAAGTATAAGCAAACTCAGTCCTAGGTCTCTTAGAGGGGGAAGGTTGGCTTCCCCTGATTAAAGTAATAAGGTCTTCAGCCATTCTTATTTGTTTTTTTAGGCATAGGGGACTGACCATGCGGTCTGGACATCAGTTTTCTAGGCATGGTTCGAGTTTTAGGCCTTGAAGAAAAAGATGGCACCGGTTTAATATGCAAGTCAGTAGGCCTGAATACACCCACAGAAGCTGGTGCCTGCACAGCGGCTCCGGACCCATCCAACGTAGAGACATCCGCAAGTTCCAGAGTTGAAGCATCTTGTGGCATACCGGACTCCGAATGGGTCTCAGTAGAGGCCTGCGAATCTGAAGTAGCAGGTATCAGGGGCAGCGAAAGCGCCTCACTGAGTACCGGCAAACTGGGCGGCCTGTCTTTATCTTTGCGTTTTTCGGAATGTCGGTAGTCGGATGGCTTACCGAAGACATATCAGGATAATTAAACTGAGCACCAAAACATTTAGAAGTGCAAATATACAGACGATGGATAGTTCGTGGTTTAAATAAGGCACAAAACCGACAGCGAGGTACGTCATGGTCAGGGCCTTGGCAAGAATACAGTATGAATGAAAATCTTTATGAGGTATTTGCTTTCCACAAGAAATGCAATTATTTACTTTTACTGACATCGGTTTAGAGCAAGAAAAAGTTTCCCCAATAGGGTACTTAGCTTTTAGTTGAAGACTTTGGTTCTGAAACTCGAAAATGAAAATTTCAGGAGTCAGCCGACCGGCACTTGCAAACTGCTTCTGCTTCGGGCACTGCACATCAAGAAAGACTGATGTAATGACGTCGGCTGCATGTTTTATACCCCTGACGACCTGACATCATGGAAGAAGAGACAGCAACCAACATAGGACCCAAGACTTTTAATCAGGCCGACTGAGGGCTACTGCAAGTAGATAGCCCAAATGTGATGACTGCAACGGTGAAACACGAAGAACATCATCCAACTGTCAAAGGCTCCCCTGTGGTGATATGGGAAGTAAATGGCTCAGAGGCAACAGTTCATGAGAAATCTATGCTGGAATCTGAAAACAGTGCAAGTCCATTCTAAAAATAATTTGCATGACTTTTTGTGCCAGTTCCCATTCAACAATAAAAGTAACTGCTTCTTTTCCAACCTGAAGGAACAACAGTAAGTGCGTTTCTTTCTCAAGAGTAAAAATAACTTTCTGTCAGTGATACAATGTAGCCATATAAAAGTCACTGCATAAATTTAGAATTTGTGCTTGTAGTGCACAAGTCATACAGTGCTGCTGCCTGACAACATACCCTCTTAAAAGAAAACCAGTGGAAATACAGCCCTTACAAATGCAAAACTGAAAGTGCAGAAGTTAGAACTATTTTAAAGAAGCTACAGACAATTTAATATAATAAAAAACAGGTACTTTATTTATGGTGAGCTCTTCCCCTTAGTACAAGGAACCCATGACAGAAGGACAAAGCTGAAGATTCAGAGGGTGAAGGGGACTTGACTCCTTGCCACCTCCCTGCATGCATACTCCTTTACATGGCTGACAAAAGTAAGACAGTATAATAGTTAAAGTGTTTACCCCACAGACACAAGGTACAGAGTTTGATTCTTGGGAAGCATGTCTAGGCTAAAAAAGGCCCCCAGAGGTCATTGACCTTTTTTAACCTAAATTACCCATGATACAACAAAAAAAAGTTTGAGAATGAATACACTGCAATTGCAGAGCAGATTGGGGGAAATATTTTCTCTTGTTGAGTAAAACTGAAGGTTTGTGCATTAATACTGATGACCAGTGATGCAAAATCTTACCGAGGCAGAAACCTCAGCTTGAGCAAGTGTAGTACGAAAAGTGAGCATGATGATGTGCTTGCTCTACTATCATAGCAGCGTCTGTATAATGGGGATCTTATAAAGGAAAATCTCTTCCATGTTATAGAAGGTCTCACTATAGGCAGGGATGGTAAGGCAAAAGCGATCCTGAAGAATACTAGAAGGTCATCGGATGTTAGATGGGTAGACCAAAAAGTCAGACTTGGCAGCATTCTAGAAAAACATTTAAAAATACCAGTGTATACAGAGGTGGACCCCATAAAAACATTTGTGAAGAGCTTTCCTGAGCAATGTCACTTGAAAGACAGAAACAGAAGATGAACCACCTGCTTACCAAGTCTTCCTCCAAAATATGTTAACCCCCACCTTGTCTACTTGCCACTATCTGCCTCCCTGTGAATATGATTTACTATCTTTGTCTATGATTCAAGATCTCAAAAGCACAAAATTACCCATAACTCTACCACCAATTTTGTAGATCAAGAAGTTAGCTTCTTACTAAATTAAAAGTCATTATGGATTACTATGTCCATCTAGACTACATTCTACAACACAATACAAATTCCAAAATCAGTACCGTTTCACTGTTTTTACCACTCTTAAATTCTCCTGAACTCAAACACTGCATGCCTCACCACTTCTGCTCATAATTTATCTATGCATTTAATACCACCACTCCTCTTTCTGTACAGAAATGCTTCTAACTGTACCCACTTTTTTGTTTCAAGTAAAGTCCCTACATCCTTAAACATGTCTTTTTCTGAATTACATCATTTTCCAATGCAGGCAACCTTTCAATAAGATGCTTCTGGGCCTCTTATAGCTACTACCAGACCAAACATTCTTTATAACACAGCACAAATATGACAGAAGATCAAAAGGTATTATTTCACAATTTGACAGCACCTAAACTCAATATGCAATATTACACTAGAAAAAAAAGGCTATACAAAAAATTAGATGACTCATCTGACTTTTAGGGCAGTGCACGGATGGCAGAAGAGAAAACTGCCAGTTTTTATGAAACTACAAGAGTGACTGATAATTAACAGGATAATCTCCTGGTAACTTTGCAGGTACAAATAGTGTGCTGTGGTGTGTGTGTGTGTGTGTGTGTGTGTGTGTGTGTGTGTATATTTCTTGACATGCCCCAAATTCAGCAACTTTCTTTGTTCTGAGTAACAAGCATCACAGCAGAGAACAGCTGATAGCAAGTTGCCTCATGTACTTCTGCTGTAAATAAAAGGGCTGCCTCAGCTGGCTGATCACAGAGAACATTTTATTATGAGGAGAAAAACAGGATTTGCTATGTTCAGAAAAAAATGTCACTCCAGAAACACTGTCAGTTTAAAAAAAAAAATGTCACTCCAGAAGCATTCACATCAGTTTCACACATTTTAGTTCCTGGTTACCAAATATTAATTTCTCAATACTCAAACACAATGCAGAGAAACTTTGCCTTTAATGATGTAAGTATAACTGATGTATTAGTCCATCCTTGGAACTTTCAGCAGTTGACTGGCTATAAAAAGATGCAAAAATGATGCAGTTTTGTAATAATATCCTACACTTTCAAACCGGTCATTTCCAAGGCCACACCAACAAAATCCAGAAATGAAAATAAGAGTGGGATGACTTCACATAGCTCAGGCTAATAACAAGTCACACTGGTGCTGTCTCTGACCACAGAGCTGTAACCTTTTTGGAAGCCAAAAATGCCATGCTGGAATCCGTTCCTCTGACAGGGAAGCTGATGTTTTTGGTGTCACAATCTAAACGCACAGAAAGAACCTACAAAATGAGACAGCAGTATTTGCCTCTGTGCATCTCTTTCTTTTTTCCATCTGTGGCAGTTCTTAATTCACAGATTCGGTCTGTCTCAAGAAATAGTTGAGAATTCCCTCAGGAGCACCTCTTGGCTCAGAGTATTCAAGGCAACATTTTTCCGTACATTTATACTTATGGAACGTACCTGAGAAGAAATTAAAATATGATGTTAACTCAGTAAAGAAATCTGAACACTTAAAAAAACAGAATTTGAACAGGCTGAGTACTACAAGTTTAAGGTTTAAATACATGACATGGAAATGGAATCTCATTCTACAATCAAGTAGACACTTCATGACGTTAACTATAGACTATAAGAGATGGCAGACAAGGATATACTGCATTCCATGCGAGTGGGGCCATCAACAGTAACTATTCTAAACTAGGAGTGCTACACCTCTCCACTGTATCCCATAATGCAATGAGCTAACGCCCACCTTCATATATGTGGGTGTGCATGGTGAAGCTAACTGGAAACCATGGAACCAAGACTACAACATCAAGATAGGGAATGGTACAAAGAGCTGTTACTGAGGAAGGCCACCCTCCTACAGGTCTGTCATTATTGTAACTACATACCTTTCATATCTGATATAAGTGGGGCCATCCTCTAAGACAACATCGCAAGCTCCACTTAATAGGAAGTGCTAGGTCAAAATACTCTTATAGCAGACTGGCATCAAAAGAAGCTTTGAATTTGGAAGCAAAATTCAGTTTTACAGTGCTTGGTGAAGGTGTTCAAGAAGGACAAAGCAGTGGCTGCGAAGATATCATCCACTGAAGCATTCTTTAAAAAGAAAAAAAAAAAGACTGATGAGTAAGCCAAGGACATGGCAGAATGGGCCTTAGGCTGACCAGACAACTGCTTGTCAAGAGAAATACAGCACCAAAACCGAGTGATTTAAAGATCTTCTCACTCAAAAACATGGAATTGCAAAACACACAGTTGAGAATGCTTCCTGACAGATTTGTGTAAATAATATCCCAACTGCTGAAGAATATTGAGACAGTCTAAGATGTACTCTCCATTGTTAACACAGTATGGGAAAAAGCTGGCAAATGAACTGACTGATTACAGCAGAACTTAGCCTAAATTTGGCAAAAAAAGAAGTGTTAGCTTGACCGAAGATACAGTCATTGTGGAGATATTAAGGAGGTTCAATACACAGTACACGAACCTCAGAAATTCTCCTGGCAGAAGTAATAGTCAATCAAAAGACTGTCGTTCTAGATACAAACTTAAGATCTACTAAAGCAGGTAGTTTGAAAAGAGTTTGGGTAGCTAAAGAAGAACTGGCTCACATAACAAAGGCCTTAAAACCAGAGTGACCATCAAGAAAGCCTTAGACACTTAGATCAAACGAAAGCCATCTTTGGGAATAAAGGTGGTGTGGCCACTTAGGTGGGGAATAGGCCAATGGTCTTAGCCTTATTTGGCATGAAAAAGAACCTAGAGTAAAATCCTACATACTCTTCACTGGTGGAACCACCTGGATTGCTGTTTACCTTGAGAAGACACAACTCTAACTTTGTTGCCTTTTTCTGAAATAAGCAGATCTTGTGCACCCATCAAGTCCACTACCTATAACTGGATGGGAGTGAGATAAATTTGGCTAGGGTGTAGAAGGGGAGAATGGCATTGAAGCAAACGGAATTCAGTAACGCATGGTAATGATATTCCCTCACCTAATGGTTAGGAGTGACTGAAAACCACACTGACTAATAGAGGAACAGTCGACAACCAACTGCTTCTGTGGACCTCCAGATGGGGAACAGTGGTTGTCTGATGACTGCTGGGAACCACAATCTTAATTGTTGCCACCTTTCCATAAAGGGTGGAAAGAGCTGAACCCTTTACCTGAGCCTTGACTGTTTCATCCTCAGTGAAACCACACTTGGTACCTATTCTTCTAGAACCTACAGAAAGAACACTGCTTGGATGAGTACCTAAGACTAATTGCTGGTTATCCTCTCCATATAAGCTTGGACTTCAGGGCTAAAAGCAAAAGAACAATGAAGGAAGCATTTATGAAAGTTGCCTTGAAGTCCTTTGCAACATTAGAGGTGGACCCAGGCTTGATAATGGACAGAAGGCGCTCGACTACCACCCATGCCAAACTTTCTGCCAGATTGAAGGCCATGTGCAAAAGGCAGGCCATCATCAAAAGCATGTATGACTAGAACAGCTTCTTCTTATTCAGACCATCAGAAAATCACTCAAAAGTAGATGATTTCTTATTGGAAATATCTTGGAAGAATTCCACTGTACAGTCCAGATAAAGCGACATCTTCAAAAAAAAAAAAAAAAGGATGAGGACACAAAAACACTTGCCAAAATGGTTGACTATCTGAAATAAACTTCTAGGTAGGTGAACTTCAGGACTCTGTAGCAGTCTTTTTTAACAGTTGTGGAAGAAATCAATGGATCTGGCTTGAGATTCCCTGACCAAAATCATGGCCAGTGTACAAAATCCATCAGCACATTTTTGAAACAGGAGCTATTGTGTCAGAAATAGTCAAGGCAAACTTAGTAGCCACCTTAGTGATAGCCAAGCTGGAGGAAACAACACAAGAAAGACTTCTTGGTTGATCAAGTGTCTTTCTGGAGAGGACAGAGGATCAGTGGGGGCCATCCTTCCTTCTGCTGCATCAATCCCTGTATCTCCCCAACTTACGATCATCTGGGGAGATGATGGTGAATCTATGCCTCATAATTTTCATTCAAGTCAGAAGTGGGAAACTCTGAAAGGGAATCACAATGGTCTTCTTGCTAATTTGTGAGGGGAATCAGACAATGAATATGACAAATGTCGATGCCCAACAGCAGAATAATGGACTCTACAAGAAGCTTTAGTCCTACTATCCTTCTTGGGAATCTGGTAGGTAGGTAGAGCAGCATAAAAGCGTGGACCAAAGGGTGAAAAAGTACAGTTGTGTACACTTATCATAAATGTAGATGTTCAAGTGTATTCACTGTTGCAGTCATTACTTTTGGGTAATCCTGCTGGCAGGTTGCCCTCAGTCGGCCAGAATTCCAAAGTCTTGGGTCCTGTGTCGGCTGCTGTCACCCCTTCCCTGACGTCAGGTAGTCAGGGGTATAAAAGCAGCAGCCGACACCATTTTCTTCAGTTTTTCTTGCCCCAGATGTCAGGTGCCCCCTAAAAGGGTAGCCCAAAATGTATATATATATATATATATATATATATATATATATATATATATATATATATATATATATATATATACAAATTCATGCACCAATATAAATTTTACCTTCACAGAAGGAAAGATAAGTTCCAGCAGAAAAAAGGGGGATGGCGGGTGGGTAACCTGGACTGCAACAGTGAATACACTCGAACATCTACATTTATGGTAAGTGTACACAACTGTACTATGTTCTTTGTGTTTCACTGTTGCAGTCATTACTTTTGGGTAGAGTCTCAAAGCTATGGTTGGGTGGCTGGAGCTAAACAGCATTAGGAGTGGCTATGAGGCCCTGCAGAACTGCAGTGACAAAGCCTGCCCTGGATTTAGAGTAGAGTGGCAGATGATAGTGCTTTGTAAAGGTATGCAGTGAACTCCAAGTAGCAGCCTCTAAAATGTCTTTGGTTGGTACTCCCCTGAAAAAGGCTGCTGAAGTGGCTGCAGCTCTGGTTGAATGTGGCCTAATGCCCTTAGGCACTGGCTTGCCATGTTGAAAATAGCAGAAATGAATGCAGTGGCCTATTCACTTTGAAATAGTCTGCTTTGAGATGTCCTTTCCTTGTGATCCTGCAGCATATGTCACTAGTAATTGCTCTGTCTTCCTGAAAACTTTGGTTCTGTCCAAGTAGAATCTAAGCTGTCTGTGTACGTCCAAGGAATGAAGAATTCTCTCCCCCTTGTTCTGTGGATTTGGATAAAAAGTTGGCAGATGAATAGTTTGGTTAAGAGCCACACTGGACACCACTTTAGGCATAAATGTGGAGTTTGTCCTCAGAGAAACCCTGTCCAGATAAAACATGATAAAAGGTTCCACAGCCATGAGTGCCTGTAGCTCTGAAACTCGTCTTGCAGAAGTTATTGCAAGGAGCAGAGCTGTTTTCGAAGATAAAAACTTTATATCAGCAGTAGCAGTTGGCTCAAAAGGAGGCAGGGTGAGTTTTTTCATGATGTAATTGAGGTCCCATGCAGGTATTGGTGATATCCTTGAAGGCCTTAAATTTTTGCCCCCTCTGAGGTACTGCTTTAATAAAGGATGAGAAAAGATTGGTGGCTCTATACTTTAATGAACCAAAATGGCAGAGGCATGAATTTTAATTGATGAAAAGGATAGGCCTTTGTCCAGCATCTCAGTTAAGTATTGCAAAATCTGAGGAATATTTGGTACAGCTGTATCAGTTCCTTGTGCCTGGTTCCAAGCACAGAATTGCTTCCATTTTCCAGCATAAGATTTTCTAGTACTAGGCCTTCTGGCTTCCAAAATGACATCCATCACAGCTTTACTGAGAGATGTGTTTTGTATGATTACATTATCTGCCATGCTGCCAGGTTTAAAGTCCTGAGTTGGCTGTGCAGGATCTGACTGTTTTGCTGGGACAGTAGATGTGGTATATGAGGTAAGGTCCAAGCTGGGCATTGAGACAAGTTCCTTAGGATTGGATACCAGTACTGGCGGGGCCAGTCTGGGGCAATCAGTATCATTTTTGGTTTCTCCTGTCTGACCTTTAGGAGTACACCTTAGGGAGGAGTGGCAGTGAAGGAAAGGCATATACTGATAGGTTTTTCCACCTGAAAGATAGGGCGTCCATTTTCCATGCTTGTCTGTGATAAGTCCTTGTGCAGAATCTTTTTAGTTAGTAGTTGTGAGGGAAGGCAAATAGATCCATGTCTGGGCATCCCCATTTCCTTGCTATCATGCTGAAGACTTGTGGATCCAGCTGCCACTTGTGGGGATCCATGAGCTTTCTGCTTAGTTCTTCTGCCAGAGTATTTTCCTTTCCTGGCAAGAACTGTGCCTGCAGATGTAGTTGTTAAGTCAATGCTGTGTTCCACAAAGTCATGGCTAGTCTGCAAAGGGGGTAAGAATGTGTGCCCCCCTGTTTGTTTATATACCACATGACCGTAGTGTTGTCTGTCTTTATCAGTAGTTGTCCCGTATGAAGCAGGTCCTTGAAGGCTGTCAGGGCATTTTGAACATCTAGCATCTCTTTTTGATTGATATGTAGATGCATTTGGTTTGAGGACCATGTGCCCTGAATGCATCCTCCTGCCATGTGGGCCCCCCCCCCAGGCATAATCTGATGCATCCTTTGTTAATGTCTGCCTGACTGGGGGTAATGTGAATGGCTGTCCCTTGTTCTGGTGACAAGCCTTCGCCCGCCATCGAAACTCCTGTTGCAGGCAGGGAATGAGAGTAATCATTGTCTCCAGGATGTGGCAATGTTGAGTCCAAACACTTTTTAGGTACCACTGAAGTTTCCTCATATGCAGTCTTGCATATGGAATTAGTCGGATGCAGGATGCCATGAAGCCCAAAGCCTGCAGAATTTTTCTTGCAGATAACTGGGCCTTTGTTGCCAACATTTTGAAATAGGTAGTCAGTTGCCTTTGTTTGTCTGGCGTGAGATAAGCCTTCTGGACAGTTGTATTTTAGCTTGCACCCAGGAATATTATCTCTTGAGAGGGTACGAGTTTTGACTTCTTTTCGTTGATTGTGTACCCTAGGCATGTTAAAAGCCTTTTCACAAATGCCAGAAGCTGTAGTAGAATGTTCTTGTTCTCTGCTTGAATTAAAACAGTCGTCCAAGTAAGGATATATTTGTATTCCTCTTTGTCTGCAGAATGCAATTACTGGTGCCAGGCACTTTGTAAAGACCCTGGGCACAGTAGATAAGCCAAAGGGCAGTGCAGAGAATTGGTAATGCATTGAGCCAGCCTTGAATCTGAGGTATCTTCTGCATGACTGTCTGGTCTGATTGGGACATGCAGGTATGCCTCTTTTAGGTCTAAAGTCACAAGCCAAGCATTCTTGCCCAGCATGGGCAGAAGCTGCTGCAAAGTCAACATTTTGAATTTTGGTATATCCAGGGATGTGTTCAGAATAGATAGGTCCAGTATTGGTCTCCAGGCCTTGTCCTTTCTGGGCACCAAGAACAGTCTTGAGTAAAATCCTTGTCCTTGCTCTTGCTCTGGTACTTGCTGAATGGCCACCATGTCCATGAGGGATGAGGCTTGTTTTTGTGCCTCTGCCCATTGATTTTTTGGCAGATCTGGCCAGTCGTTTGCCTTTGGCAGGGTATGGAAATGGAACTTGTAGCCTTGTGACACTATGTTTAGAACCCATTCGTCCTGGTTTATAATGTGCCACATTTGAGAAAAAAAGTTCTAATTTTCCCCCTAAGGGTGCTGCCAGGAGATAAGTGCTTGGTGCAGGCAGGGGGAAGTCATTGGGACTGTTTCTTGTAAGGTTGAGATTTATCTTCTCCAACTTTGGAGGTAGAAGCACCCCATTGCTTTGACCTGTATAAACCTTGCGCCTGGGATCTGCCTCTCGGGCATCTGGATCTGCACCTTTGAGGTCTGTCTGACACAGGAAAGGACCAATTCTTTGTAGACCAGTGTCTACTAAACCTAGGTGGCTGTACTTGTAAAAAATCTTTGACAGTTTGCATGGATTTAGTTTTGTCCTCCATTTTCTTTAACACCTCTTTTGCCTTAACACCAAACAAAGTATCATGCTGTAAAGGTGCATCTAATAATTTAACTTTCACATGATCAGGCAGATTTTGTTCCTTTAAATAAGCATGCCTCCTAATTACAGAACCCGTAACTGCGGCCCTGCAGGAGGCCTCCAAAGAATCAAAACCACATTGCAAAGTATGCTTTCCAACTTGTTCAGCTGCATGCAATAAATCCTGCATTTCCTTACTTTCTGCACATTCAGAGGTTAACAACATTTTCTGTTTAAGCAATGCCATGACATGTTGCTGATATTTGAGCATATGAAACTGACAGTTTAAGGCTCTTTATAGCCAAAGTAGCAGATGTGTAAAAATTTTTTCCCCATCTATCCAGTGCCCTAGAATCTCTGTCAGAGGGGGTAGGGTTTTTTGCAGTGGAAGCCTGAACTCCTCTGGGACCCTGTGAAATAGTCTCTGGGTCTGCAGCAGGGTTTTTAAAAAGGAATTTATGAGAGTCAGGAACCCTGTAATATCTATCAGGCTTAACAGGAGCTGGAGGTAAGGAGTCAGGGGTTAGACTAGTCTCCGAAAACACATAATCTACAATGTCTAACACAGGTGGAATAGCTAGAGGTCTGTGTTGAGGTAATAAAAGGAAATCTCTGAGCCACTTTTTAGATTCTGAAAAATCTTGGCTCTCCCAGTGAAAATGCTCCTTCATGGTATGCAAGGTTTCCCCAAATGAATAATACTCTGGAGGAGAAGCTGAAGGTATAGATTCTTCAGCATCAGAATCCTCATAGGGGGGAAGAGAACATTCCTGATCAGAAGAGGAATCAGAAGAAATAGAAACCTGATCTGAAGATTCATAGTCAGTCTCTTGCCTAGGCCTCTTATTAGGAGGGGGATGGGAACCCCTGATCAAGGTAATCAAGTCTTCGGCCATTTTGAGCATCTGTTTTTTGGGCATAGAGGCCTGTCCAAGTGGCTCTTGAGTTTGTTTCTTTGCTTCAGAAGGTGCTTTAGTCTTTGACTTTGAAGGTGAAGTCGGTTTAATATAAAGATGTTTAGGTCAGAATACACCCTCAGAAGCCGGTGCCTGCTCATCGGCTCCAGACCCATCTGAGGGAATAGTATCCGAGGCTCCAATACCTTGAGATTCCAGCGGCATGACCGCCTCCACATGGGAGTCGGTAGCGGCCTGCGACTCTAAAGTAGCGGGCATCACGGGCTGCGAAAGCGCCTCACTGAGAACCGGCGACTGGCTTAGGAGAAGCTTCGTCTTTGGTATTGGGCCTTGATTGTTTATCTCTCTCCTTTTCTTTGCATTTTTTGTGAACTCCGGTAGTCGGATGACTATCCGACAACATTTCTGTATTATTAAACCGGCGTCCAAAATAGTTTAAAGCAAAATCATACAGACGCTTAATAGTGCGTTGGTTAAATCTAGCACAAAACCAACAACCAGAAACGTTGTGATCAGGGCCTAGGCAAGGGATACAGTAAGAATGAAAGTTCTTATGAGGTATTTGCTTCCCACAACAAATACAATTATTCAATTTTTCTGACATCGGTCTGGAGCAAGAAAAAAGTTTCCCCAATGGGGTACTTAGCTTTATTGAAGACTTCGGATCTGAAATTCAAACACGAAAATCTCAGGAGTCGGCCGACCGGCACTTGTGAACTGCTTCTGCTTTGGGCACCACGCAGCAAGAAAGACTGAAGAAAATGGTGTCGGCTGCTTCTTTTATACCTCTGACGACCTGACGTCAGGGAAGGGGCGACAGCAGCCGATGCAGGACCCAAGACTTTGGAATTCAGGCCGACTGAGGGCAACCTGCCAGAAGAATTACCCAAAAGTAATGACTGCAACAGTGAAACACGAAGAACATCAGGGGAATGGCAGAATGGGTGATTGGGATAATCCAAACAATGTCAAAGTTGAGGACAAACTCAACCTCCTAGCTGAAAACCACAGCACCCTATCTATCAAAGTGGGAAAGTTCAACAAGTGTAATGATGACGAAGAGGAAGATGTCAATAAACTCCCTGGTCAAAGGTGCAAACTGGTCGGCAGCAAAATAGAACATGCCACAGATGGTAGTGACAAACTCATTGACAAGGGATCACTTGGCGTCAAAACGGGAGATGAACTTATGATACTGCAGCAAAAACAAAGATGCTCACTAATGCTGGCTTCAAGGCAGTTGAAGCTGCAAAGACAGGCTCTGAGGAGAAAAGTCAAGGGACCTTGAAACCAAGAGGGATGAAGAAAAGTGGCACACTAGCCTGAGAACTTTGAACAGCTCAGAATTCAAACAATTGCTGCCGCACCTGAACAGCTGCCTCCACTAGCTTCCTGTAATCAAGGTTTATAGTCAAAGGATTTGAAGCTTAACTCAGTGGCACAGCCTTCAGAAGAGAGGTCTCAGAGGTAATCCTTGCCTCACTGTCTGACAATGATTCAACAGAAGATAAGGCCTGAAGAGAGGTAGAAATGTGATGATCAGAAGGCACAGTCAAAGGAATAGATCTGTGGAGGACAGAAATAGAGGCCCCTAATACTGGCGGATGGCTGAGAGTTTGTAAGATCACACTGGTGTCTTAACTTTCTTGTGTTGTTTGACCTCAGACATGCTGAGCTCACCGTTCCATTGAAGTCAAAGCTGACTTTTGCCTCTCAGCCTTGGAGAGAAATAAGGATGAGGTCAAAGTATTGAATTCCCTTCAAGCTTTAGAGGGGCCAAAATGTAGGGTTAATAAAGCATCAATCACCAAAGAAGTCTGGGCAGCAATATCCTGTGCATACAAGCACAGCCAAAGCATTTTCTAAGTGACGCCAATAAAAGATGAATGTAAATTACTTGCAAGTGTTGCAATCGTCTTCGTGATGTCTCTAACCTAAAACAGATAATGGATGTAATTAGCTCGAAGTGGGATTTTGTCCTCAACAGGGACACTTGTGAAACCCTTACCTCATGTTTGCAGAAAAAGGGTAAGTCCAACATGTCAATATGAAATGGCAAAAAAAAAAACATTAGCAACAACAAGAAGCAACACAAAATGCAACAAGAACCTCCACAGAAGGGACGAGAACCTCAGGCCAGTCAAAGAAATGCACAGAAACTGTACAAAATATTTCTTTATAAAAAGAAGCAAGAGAAAAAAAGGACAACTCCTCTTTGCCTCTCTAAATTTCTAAGATTTGAAGGATTTTAAAGATCCTTAAGATTATTTTTGTGGAAAAGGGAAGCAGATAAAGGCTCAATGGGTGAGGGAAAGGGGAGAGAGAGCAAGAGAGAGACTAAACAGGGGAAAACTCCGTGCAAAAGACACTAACTGAGGGGGGGGGGGTTACTTATGAACTAAAGAGATGCTAAACTAGGCAAAAATTCCAGAAAAAATAAGCAATTTCCAACAAAACACTGGGGAGCCTGGGGCTGTTAGGAAACCAATACCGAGAGAAGCACAGCAGCAAATACCTGGAAAAGGCAACTAATATGGTGCATTATGGGATGGGGGGATGCAACAGTCAGGGAAAGTCTGGAGTATCAAGCAGGCCTAATGCCTGCAGCCTCAGTCCTAGAAGTTTCCACTCCTATGAGATCCTGAAATGTATGCAGATGCTAAATGCTCAAGACTGAAAGAGTTGTAACAGACTCACTGTCACATTAGGATGCTACACAAAACAGTAACTGTATATGTGTGTGTGTGTGTTCATAGGTGATTACTATGCTAATGGCCCTAGGGCCTTAACAAGCCTAGCCATGTAATACCCTTGTTCCCTAGTTGACTAAGGTTAGATGGTCGTTGTTAGCATAGCAAAACAGTGATTAGCACCGGCTGCCCTTATCCATGAGGGACACAGCTGTCACCCCATGGTGTATTTGCAGCATCCATCCAATTGTCAGGGTTGCACTTAACAAGGGTCATTGAGGAGCTATGCTTCATGTGAAATGGGAGTTTATTATAGAGGAACGGCAATCTCTGGGAGACTTATATGTCTCTCCAACATGTTCTGTTTATGTCACAGGCTAGGTTAAGATCCCTGGAGTGACTGACTCTTGTCCCATTTGATTTGCAGACATGCATTTCTATTAGGGCAGTGTCAGAGATCACTCTGTAGGCCAGGCACAGGTCACCTCTCAGTAGCCTGTAGGATACAGTGTACAGAGACAGGCTCTTCAATCTTTCCATGTAGGTCATGTTTTGGAGGCCCTCAATTTTCTTGGTTAGAAACCACTGTGGTCTCTCCAGTAGTTGCAGGTGTTTGGTTAGGTATATGCAAAAAGGAGAACTGTACTCAATCAGTGGTCTAATGAGGGTCAAGCATAGAGGAGTTATAACATCCTTAGTCTTGGATGCAATGCCCTTATTTATGGGATACACATTGTAGAAGGCTTTCTTTATCAGTGTGGAGACATGGTGATCAAAATTTAAATTGCTGTCAATCTGTGTTCCAAAGTCAGTCACCACTGTGTTTGAGCTTGGGGGGGAGGGGTGCTATCTATAATGTAATCTGCATGGGCCACTTCTTTGTCAAAGAAGACAATGATGCACTTTTTTGCATTTAGTTTTAGACCGTGACTCTGGCAGCATTCACTAGTTTGTGTTAGGCCCTTCTGTAATATGGTAATATCACTGCACCTAGTTTTCAGTCATCTGTGAACTTCGTAAGCCACAGACCACCTACTTTCACCTGGATGTCCGATAAGTAGATTTCAAACAGTAGAGGGCCCAGCACAGATCCCTGTGGTACACCACTAGTAACTGGTCTACTGGTGGAGGTGGAATCCCCAACTTTGACAGTATGCATTCTGTCGGTGAGCCAGTTACCTACCCATCTAGTGATGTATGGGTTAATCCCCAGCTGGGAGAGTTTCTCAATGATACCAGAGTGGGGGATTGTGTTTAAGGCCTTGTGTAAGTCAAGACAGGTCATATGTACTGCTTTGCCCTCATCCAGGGCTATGGTGATATTCTTGAAGTCTACCGTATTTAATAAAAAAGACCTGCCCTGAACAAAAACAAACTGGGTTAGGTCAAGAGTTTGGAGGTCTCCTATGTCCTTATTGTTAAGGTCTATGATGATTCTTTCCACGGCCTTGCAGATAAGGCTGGTTAAGCTTATGGGTGTATAGTTCCCAGGGTCAGTTGATGGACTCCTCTGTGTAAGGGGATTACTGTTGCTGTTCTCCACTCTACTGGAACAAAGCCAGTGCTCAGGTTGTGGTTGAAGGGAGTTCCAAACGGTTCCGCTAGGTCTTGTTTTAGACTATGTAGTAAGCAGCCTGGATGTTATCTGGTCCCATGGAGGCTGTGTTTTTGGCTTTGTAGAAGGCAGATATTACCCGCTCTTTGGAGATGCTAGGTAGTGGACTCATGACAGGAATGCTTTGTTGTGTGTCTGGTGGGGGTGAAATTTGCACCAAATCTGTCTACCAGCAGGTTGCAATTTCTTTGGGTTCAGTGTGAGTAGTACCATCCACAGTCAGTTTGGCATATAGCTGGGCATTCTCTTTAAGATTTAGACATAGCTAAAGAAAAGCCTTATGATTGTCTTTAGCTAGAGATGCTAATTTAGCCTCGTAATTGGCTTTAGAGGACTTTACAAGATATCCCATTTGCTTGATCAAGCTTTGGAGGGTATTCTTCCTCTGGTGAGCAAGTTCCCCCTTCTTCTTGGATAGCAGTTTCTTCCTTTTGTTATGTAACCTACTTATACTTGCAATCCACCAGAGTGGCCTGTTTCTTTGGGAGTAACTGGTTTTAATCCTGACAGTTACAGTCAAGCCTATACAGTTGTTTAAATGTCTATACAGGGCATTTGAGTACTCCTCTGCATAGGAGTTATTTTTGGTTGTGTTAGCAGGGGGGTTGAAAACTTTTTATACCCTCCCTTAGTAGGCTAAACTTTGCTTTGGAAAAACTTTTCAGTTTGTTTGCTCCTGTAGGGTTGTCCAGTCTGATCTTTACTTCAAACGAGAAAGATTTATGGTCTGACCTCACCAAGGATGGCAACACACAGGGGTAGTGCAAGGACCCCCCATGTTGGCAAGTATTAGGTCCAGGACATTGGAGTCCCTTTGTAGGGGTGAAGACTAGCTGTTTCAGAGCATTTGAATTACAGTCCAGAAACCCCAGGGTGATTGCATTTCTGCTCGTGTATGTTGTCCAACTTATGGAAAGAGAGTTGAAATCTCCCATGACCAAAATGTCTGGCTGTACAGGGAGTGATTCTAGCAAGTCCAAGTAGTCGGTGTGTTTCTCTTGGTTCAAGGTGGGGGACCTGTAGCTAAAGATGATGTGCTAGGGTATTTTACCTATATTTAATTGTACCTGAAGTAGCTGAAGAGAGTTGTACTGTTTAACCAGTCTTGAGGTGTATTTGGATTTAATGAAGATAGATACACCTCTGCCTTTGGTTCTTTCATGCTCATTTTTTGGTCTGAACATGTGGAAGGAATTGTAGCCTTGTATGGCTGGGGTGCTCTCTGCAGCCTTGAACCAAGTCTCAGTGATGGGTTCCTATTAGATGACCGAAGACGTATTCTATCGAATGCGTCTTGGTTGAACTTAAAACAACGAAAAGGCAAAATAGCGAAGTGGCTTTTAAGTGAATTCTTTCCCAGGGAAAGGATTTACTTGGCTGCTTCTGTTACTTTGCCATTTTCGGCACTGTAGTGCGATCTCAGAGTTGGTATATTTAAGTAGGGGGATGTAGGGAGGCACAGCCACACTGGTAATACTTTATGTATTCCTTCAAATTTTTTTTTTGGAACAGCGATTTTTTTTTCCCTTAGAAAAAAATCGCTGTTCTGAGCTATCGAGATTGTAAGCTTTTGCTTACATGGGGTCGATTATTCATCTTTCGCTTTTTTAAGTGTTCGATGATATAATATAGCCCCTCAGTGACTGCACAGATGTCAGCATCTTCCAAGGTGAGCAGTGCTTCAAAGGAGTGCAGTTTTCTGTTGAAGCTCCTAGCATTAAGCAGCATAACCTTGAGTTTGTCTCAAGTGGATTGCTTTACATAGGGAATTTTTTTCTGTTTTGACATTGCCTAAAAAGGCACTATGGGGGAGGCAAGTGTGGTCTTTGCCAGTATCCGAAAGCCTAGAGGAGACAGGTGAAAACCATCTCTGGCGAAGCAGCATGATCTGTCAACTATGTTTTCCCAGGTTGACAGATACTGGCTCCCCTTGGACTGACACTAGAAGCTAAGCCAATTGCTGAAGTCAATAATTTTTTTGTTTACACTGTGGCATCACCCTGGATGAAGGTAAAGTGCTACTTAGTGCTCGGGACATACCTGCCTGGGACACATAATGTGAGAGTTCAGTCATGTCTCGCTTCATACAGTCCACAGAGGTACGGCTCGGTTCATTCACTCCAACATATAAGATGACAGAGTCATAATGGTAATTGCTGTTGAGTGACTTGACTACTTGTGTGACTTGATGGATCCTGGCACCTGGCAGGCAGCTAGCTGTGACTTTCTACTTGTCCAGCCCGGTGAAGGGGACATCTGTATGTCTCACTATGGACTAGCTCATGATCAGGACATTATGTTTTGAGGTGTTTTGCCTTGGGGGCTTATTTGTTGAGACACTTGTACGTGTTTGTATGTGAAGTGCGGTCTGTTCGTGTTCCAGTATGGGTGATTTGTTTGTGCTCGGGAGGTCTCTGGTACTTTGGTAGGTTCTTAGTGAGTACCTCTGCATAGGTGGGTCTATGTGACTTGACCCTGTCTTGTGTAAGAAGAGAGGTGTGTGTGCGGTGACAACCTGCTTGATGTCTTGTTGACTCCAGCTTCATGGTATAGTTACATCTCTCACATACTATACTGGTTTGCTTTAGGAGCAAGTAGTCATCAGTATACATGAGGCAATGACTACATTGCCCTAGGATGGCCATGTCAATCAGGCTAGGTGGTGAAATATTGGGAAACTGGTTGTCTATTGAAGCAAGTTAAAACAGTTCAGGAGTGGGCAAGTTGGACTGGCATTTGCTCTAGGACTAAGTTGACTAACTAAACAAGGGGGCTTATTCTGTTGAGGATTAGGGGGTGAAGGAGTGTGGTGATGCTGCTCAGTGGTCAGCTGAGTTGCCTGTATTGCAGCATGGAATCTTGGGAGGGTTCAACTGACAAACATCTTGGGAAAAATAGTTTCTAGGAGTTTCCTACTATGCAGGACACCACTAACCCCATTGTGCTCTGCGCAGCAACATGCAAACGCGAGGATTATATACAGGTGAAATTAAACTATTTTAAACTTGTCTGCCAATAGGAAATCACACACTGATCATTTCTCCAGCAATCCCCAGCTCAGACAAGACTATATCCATGCTCTTCTGCCACAAGGGTGCAAGGGAGTCCTACTTAATGTAAAATGGCTGGATTTGAGTTCAAGTGTATAAAAAGCAGGCCAGATTCAGCAAGTCTGGATCTAGTCTATGCTATCTAAGCAATATTACACGGAAAAAACAAGTTCAGACAGTGAAGGAGTTACAGACAAAAAACAGTCAAAAAGGCACCAATTAATTCAGTAAAATAGTTAAATGCAGTACATCAGCACACTTCTGCCACAAGGGTGCAGAAAAAACACCTTCTTAATGTAGAGTACCTAGTTCAGAGCCCAAGTGCAAGAAGACCACATAAACTACCTACAACTAACAGATACAATGTAATACAGTGCAATTAACTACTTAAAGCTGCAGCAGACAGTACAGTTTTTTTTGAAACAGCTAAAGTACATTCACAGTATATAAGAGAAGTGCAAAAAAATACGTAGTGCCCTTTTGTGCATTTCCCAACTCAGATAGACCTGGCAAACACCTATCGCCACCAGATGAACAATCCCAGTCCTCCCAATGCAAAACCACAGTGAAGGAAGTGTCCAGTGTGAAATGCTGCCACAAACTTAGAAGATACGAAATGCCACCACAAACAAACAAAGATACGGATACAGCAGTGTACTTCAAATTGCTTGCAAAAGTGTGATTATTCAATACAGCACTTTGCTTTGTATAAATAAGCCAAGAACCACTCAATTGTACAAAATTTATAAAGGCACTAGAAACAAGACAAGCTGATTAATAAGCCCTTCAGCCAAAAAAAAAAAAAAAAAAAAAAAAAACTACATGCAGAAATCTCAAAAGCTTCACCAACCTACAACAGACCAGGCTACCTCCCAGTCCACTAGATGGAAAATCCACTGACCTCTTGATGTAAAAACAAGTGCTTGCTAGAGTGAACAAAACACACTACTTTTTCCAACACCTACGTAGATAATGAATTCAGATCAAGTAAATCAGTAGAACAGACGATGAGAGGCAATATACACTTTTTCAATGCAAGCAAAAGGAAAGGCAAATAATTCAATATATCAACAGCAGTGTAGAAAGGGAGTAGCTTATTAAGCTCAATTTACATTAGGGGTGGAAGCTTAAAAATCACCAGGTTTAAAAAGCAGATCAACAAAGGGGAGGGTGGTGGAAAACACAAGCAGGAATTCCCCAGAAGTGTTTTAGCTTATGCAAGCTTGAAATCTTTTCAGCAAAAGACAAAGGGCCAGAAATTCACTGTGTATTTAAGTAACACTTAACAGACAATTAACCAATGAAAAAAAAAAAAACGTGAAATGTGTACCCTAGATAATTTAAGACCATCTCCCACTTAGAGGAAACACCAGGCGAAGCAGATTTCTTAAAAGAAAAACTGCAGGAGGTAAAACAGAAAGCAGCTCTATCATAAACAAAATAAGTGCGTGTTTACCGCATAGTGACTACTAAGCCAGGGAATGCTGACTGGAGAACAGCGTGTCATAGAATCTGAGCCTATCAGATAAACATATTCATAGCAATTAATGGACAGAAGATGCTTGTAGCATTACATCAGCACTACTGCCCCTTGAGGACTGACAGAAGACCTGATACAGTATCACCAGGGAGCTCTATGAGAAAACAACTGGAAGGTGTCCCTGCCCTTGGGGAGAAAACAGGAGTTGTCCTGAAAATGAAGAAACTGATAAAAGTTAACCAAGTCTGTGTGGTAAAAGCCTGCTGAATGGAACCAATACTTGCAAGCTACTATTTGTTTTCTATCCTATTTTGGAAGAAATACTAAGCTTACGCACTGAACAGCCACTAATAAACTTTGAAAGAAACTAAGAAAAAAATTGAATTTCATAATGGCCCTTGCTGAAACAGACTCTGAGATTGCATTCTTTTTCTGTTATTCACCATTTTGGCAAGAAAACCATTTACCCCTGTAAACAAACTTTAACTTGACCTGAAAGACAGTTTCCAGAGACTCTTTCTGTGACTAAGAATAAGGACAAAAGCTATACACACGTGCGTGCATAAACACATCAGTATGAAACAATGTACAGTCAAGGTTAGGGTAGTGACGGGAGAGATATATAGAAAAAAGTATGAGAAAAGCAAATACTAGTAGTACTAAACAAATTAATCACCAAGTAGGGATTACTCTGTGCTCATTTTCATCCCATAACAACCAGTACTTTATCACAGATCAACTTAACTTTTATTATAGAAATTTAACACATACAATTTTACAACATAAAGGCATTTTACACTGGTGGCAGTGAGCAGAAATGCATAATTAGACTGATTACTATCTGTATTTGTTTCTCATCTGCATGTGTTAGGGGGTGGTGTTTTTTTTTTATACTTCTACATATTACCACTGGCATTATTTATTTCCACCATCTAGTCACCAGGATTAGCATGCTCACTCCAGCTACACAGTTTATGTGCCTTTCAGTTACTGCTGGCAAAAAGCAGAAATGTATAATTACATTCAGCACTGCCTGCATTCCACTATTTTGTGTGTGGGGTGCCACTTCTTGGTACGAATAGCCATGTTCAACATGTATAGGCTACTGAGAGTCAGTCAATGTGCCTCAGATTTACAGTGGACAAAAGGCTACTACATATTAATATGTAAACAATACGGTCCCCGCATTTCATTATAACTTTTGATGCATGTGTGCAATCATGTGCATGTGTTTGGTGGTGGTAGTGGGGCTAGAACTGCCAAGATTGTTATCAATGTGTTGTAACTGGAACACATTACTATGACCTGCTCTCTCAAATACCTAGTGAGGGTTATCATATGCACTAATATGCATTACTTATGACCAGATGTTCATCGTGTTTCACTGTTGCAGTTATCACACTTGGGTTATCCAGCCAGTAGTAGCCGTCAGTCGGCCCGAATACGAGAGACTTTGTATTTCTGCGTCGGTTGCTGTCGCTCCAGGACTGATGTCAGGTTGTCAGTGGTATAAAATCAGGCAGCCGACGCCATTATACCAGTCTTGCTTGCTGAGGACCCCAAAGCAGAAGCAGTTCGCACGAGTGCCGGTCGGCCGCTACCTGAGTTTTGTTTCCGAACTGAATTTGAAGTCTTCTAAAGCTAAGTACCCCATTGGGGATCCTTTTTTCTTGCTCTAACCGATGTCAGAAAAAGTTAACAATTGTCTCGGCTGTGGAAAGCAAATACCACACAGAAACTTCCATTCTTACTACATCACCTGTTTAGGCCCAGACCACGACGTACCTCGCTGTCACTTTTGTGCTTTGTTCAACTCCAGAACTATACGTCGTCGGGCTCTTATTGCGGCTAAATATTTTCGCTCTCGATCTCTGTATTCCGAAGTGGCTTCGGTAAGCCATCCGACTACCGATCTTCCGAAAAAACATAAGGATAAAGACAGAGACAGACCACACAGGTCCAAAACTACCGATGATGCTTCCGTTAAGCTAGTTGCCAGTTCGCCGGTACTCAGTGAGTCACTTTCGCAGCCCCTGATGCCCACTTCTGTGGATTCGCAGGCCAATACTGAGACCTGTTCGGAGTGCGGTATGCTGCAAGACTCTTCTTTGACTAAGGATCCTGCGGATGTCTCTACCTTGGATGGGTCCGGAGCCACTGAGCAGGCACCTGCTTCCGAAGAAGTTCTTCACACTACTGATACTCGACTCAAACAGATGACTTCTTTCACGTCTTCAGTTCTTTCTAAAACTACCAAGTTTCTAAGGCCCAGGGTACGAACTACACCTAAATAAATGATGACCCAAGCTCAGGCACCTTGCTTCCATGCCTCAATCTCAAATGCTTAAAATGGCAGAAGACTTTATCATGCTTATTAGGTAAAGCCAGCCTACCCCTTCCAAACGAAAAAGAGACTTGTCCTCAGCAGTTTTATCTGACCAGGAGTCCGATGACTCTGAGGTTCCTGAATATGAAGACATGCAACCCTTATCTGGTTATGAGGATTCAGATGCAGAGGAATCCATACCTTCCTGCCTCTCCTCCAGAGGATTTTTCATTTGGTGAAACACTACATACTAAGGGAGTTTCCTCAGTCCAAAAAGAGACTCAGGGAATTCTTAGATTTGCCAGAGCACAGACCTTTAGCCATTCCTTCTGTCTTGGATGTTGTGGATGATGTCTTTATGGAATCCAGTTTAACTCCTGACACCCTTCCTCCTGCTCCCAGGAAATCTGACAGGTATTACAGAGTCCCTGACTCGCACAAATTTCTGTTCAAAGATCCTACTGCTGACCCAGAGGTCATCTCCCAAGGACTTAAAGGAATAAAAGCAAGCACAGCTAAGAATCCCACCCCCTCGGACAGGGATTCCCGAGCTTTAGACAGATGGGGTATAAAAAAAGTATACACCTCTGCAACTCTTGCCATTAGAGCACTAAATTGTCAATTCCACATGCTGAAATACCAGCAACATACCATGGAACTCCTCAAACAAAAAATATCTACCTTTCCTGCTTGTTCAGAAAATAAAGAAATACAGGAGCTTATGCATTCTGCAAGCCAAGTTACTAAACACACCTTGCAATGTAGCTTTGATGCCCTAGAAGCATCTTGCAGGGCAGCAGTCACAGGTTCTGTACTTAGAAGGCATGCTTGGCTTAGGGAACAGACCTTGCCAGACCATGTCAAATCAAACCTATTGGACGCACCATTAAACAAAGACAATTTGTTTGGCACCAAGGCAGAAGAGGTCTTAAAAAGATGGAAGAAAAAGCAAAATCTATGCAGACAGTTAAAGACTTCTTGCAGGTCCAGCCTCCGAGGTTTAGTAGGCAATGCACCTCCAAACAGTGGTCCTTTCCGGCCCTCTCCAGGCCAGCTCAGACCAGACCTAGGGGAAGCAGACCCCCCTGACAGCAGTCCCAGGGAATGCAGAGATCTAAGCAATGGAGTTCCTCCACTTCAAAAACAGGGAGTGCTAAGCCACCCCCTTATGGAAAGAACTCCCAATGACTTTACACCTCCACCCCTTTCCTCTGCCCACCTGCTTATGCCCCTAGGAGGAAAACTCTCTTCCCATGTAAAAAAAACAAGGCCTCTATTACCAACGACTGATGGGTCCTCAACATAGTGTCCCAGGGATACAAATGTTATTTCCACACTCTGCCAACCCCAAAAGGGTTCCCAGATCTTCCTCCAAACCAGTGGGCAGAGGCCAAAAAACAAGTACATTCCCTGCTCTCCATGAGGGCAATGTAGCCTGTTCCTGCAGACCAGATAGGCCAAGGTTTCTATTCCAGGCTTTTCCTGGTACCCAGAAAAAAGGGCACCTGGCACCCTATCCTTGATCTATCAATTCTAAACACCTTCCTGGGGAAACCAAAATTCAAAATGCTCACCCTCCAGCAGCTTCTCCCTATTCTTTTCAAGGATGCTTGGTTAGCCACCCTAGACCTAAAAGAGGCCTATCTACACATCCCAATCAGGCATTCTTGCAGGAAATATCTACGTTTCAGGGCAGGATCTATGCAATTTCAGGTCTCTGTACTTCCCTTTGGCTTAGCCACTGCTCCCAGAGTTTTCACAAAATGCCTGGCTCCAACCATTGCTTTTTGCAGACAAAGGAATATCCAAATTTACCCCTGCTTGGACGACTGCCTGATTCAGGCAGACAGGAAAAGCGGTTACAGCACCTGACCTTTGTAAAGGACCTAATGACCTCTCTGGGGCATACTATAAATGAAAAGAATCCAAACTAATCCCCACTCAAAAAAGTGTATTCCTGGGAGCAAGCCTGGACACAGCAACCCAGATGACATTCCTTACTCCAGAAAAACAAGCCTACCTGACAGGCTACTTCTCTCAACTAGCCACCAGAACCCAGTTACTCACAAGGAAAATCCTGCAAGCTCTAGGGTTCATGGCACCCTGCATTCGACTCATTCCATATGCCAGACTGCCTATGAGGAAACTACAATGGTACCTAAAAAGCCTTTGGTGTCAACACTACCTGGACCTGGAAACTATCATACATTTGATACCCTGTCTAAGGAAAAAATTTTTACCACAACAAGGGTCTTCCCTTCTCACAACCCCACACCACCCAGACCCTAACCACAGACTCATCAGATTATGCCTGGGGTGCACACCTGGATGGCAGGTGCATTCAGGGCCACTGGAGCCCAAATCAAATGCATCTGCACATCAATCAAAAAGAGATGCCAGCTGTTCATCATGCTCTGACAGCTTTCAGACCCCTACTCTCCCCGGGGGGCTCTAGTGATCAAAACAGACAACACCACAGTGATGTGGAATATCAACAAGCAGGGAGGAACTCACTCTTATCCTCTCTGTAGGCTCGCCATGACCCTTTGGCACACGGCTTCAGGCATGCAAATTCACCTGCTAGCACAATTCCTGCCAGGCTCCCAAAACTCTCTGGCAGACAACTTAAGCAGAAATCTCCTAGACCCACACTACTGGCAGCTAGACCACAGCACCTTCAACCTTGTAACCCAAAAATGGGGCACCCTGAAGGTGGACCTCTTTGCCTCCCACAACAATCACCAGCTCAGCAAACTCTGCACCAGGGAACCTCACAGCAAGGCCTGGAAAGTGGATGCTCTATCCTTCCAATGGGTCAACCTCTCGATCTATGCATTTCCCCCTCTACCACTAATTTCAAGGGTACTGCTCAAAATAAGGGAGGAAAAACCAAGGGCAATCTTCATTGCCCCAGACTGGCAACGCCAGCACTGGTACCCACTGCTGCGCAGCCTGTCACCCCTGCCACCATGGCACCTACCCCAGATCCCAACTCTCCTGATTCAGAAGAATGGAGAATTCATGCATCCACAATTAGAGACCCTGAACCTGGCAGCCTGGCTCATTCACTGACCTTC
This sequence comes from Protopterus annectens, assembly GCF_019279795.1. NCBI lineage: Eukaryota > Metazoa > Chordata > Ceratodontiformes > Protopteridae > Protopterus > Protopterus annectens. The sequence goes on from NC_056748.1 coordinate 512,918,373, forward strand.
CTCCAGTTGCCAGCCTAAGCAAACGAGTCCTGGATGAGGCAAGATGCTCCAGCACTAGAAAATCATATGCTGACAAGTGGAAAAGTTACTGCACCTGGATCCAGGCTAAAGGCGCTGAAACAGCACAGCCCTCCCTACCTCTCATCCTGGATTACCTAGCAGACCTGCTACACAGGGGCCTATCCTTCTCGTCCATTAAAATTCATGCCTCTGCCATCTCTGCTCATTACAGCACAGAGCCACCTCTCTTTTCACACCCTCTCATCAAACAGTTCCTAAGAGGGGCTAACAATTTAAGGCCACCCAGAAGAGCTCCTACTCCAGCTTGGGACCTTAACTTTGTGTTGGAAAAGCTCACACTACCCCCCTTTGAGCCTGCAGCTTCAGCAGAGTTAAAACTCCTCTCTTGGAAAATATCCTTGCTTCTGGCCATCACTTCAGCTAGGAGAGAGTTTCAGAGTTACAAGCAAGCACTAATGGCTGTAGAGCCCTTCCTCATTTTCCATGCTGACAGGGTCTCCCTCAGGACTAACCCAAATTTCATGCCTAAAGTGGTGGTCAGTGTAGCTCTCAACCAATCCATTCATTTGCCCTCCTTTTACACTAACCCACAAAACAAGGAGGAAAGGATTCTGCATTCTCTAGATGTGCACAGACAGCTCAGATTCTACCTGGATAGGACTAAATCTTTTAGGAAAACTGACCAATTGCTAGTCAGCTTTGCAGCAGGGGCAGAGGGCAAGGCCATTTCCAAACAATCTCCAAATGGATAGCACACTGCATCCATTTCTGCTACAAACAACATGGGAAACTGCCCCCTAAGGGGGTGAGGATGCAGTCCACCAGGGCAACCTCCATCTCTGCAGCTTTTCTTAGAGGGGTCCCTACCAGGGACATCCTGGAGGCTGCAACATGGACTTCTGTTCATACCTTCACCAAGCATTACCACCTGCCTATCTTCTCCAAATCCAGGGCAGGCCTTGCAATTGCAGTCTTGCAGGACATCCTAGCCAGCCCCCAGTCTTCTTGACTGTCTTCACCCTTTTCTTCAGCTTTGGGAATCAACCCAAGTGTGACGAATGCAACAGTGAAACACGAAAAAGAGTACAGTTGTGTACACTTACAATAAATGTAGATGTTTGAGTGTATTCACTGTTGCAGTCCTGGTTTCTCACCTGCCATCCCCCCTTGTCTCTCTCTCTCTCTCTTTTCCTCACTCCTTACAGGAAATTGTTTGTATTTACTTTCTATTGGTGGTGTTCTTCCACCATAACCTAGCTCCCTATTTGGGGGCTCCTGACATTTGGGGCAAGAAATACTGATGTAATGGCGTCGGGTGCCTGAGTTTATACCACTGACGACCTGACGTCAGTCCTGGGGCGACAGCAACTGACGCAGAAATACTAAGCCTCTGGTATTCGGGCTGACTGAGGGCTATACCTGGCAGGATAACCCAAGTGTGACGACTGCAACAGTGAATACACACGAACATCTACATTTATGGTAAGCGTACACAACTGTATTTGTTCTGTACTATCCAATATGGGTTACTATAACTATGCTACATAGACATTTAGTGTACTGTCTACAGACAGGCAACAATTGGAAGTACATTACATTTTTGCCTGCATTTCATGCTATGCATGTGTAGGGGAATGGCTTTAATGCCTTTGCTAATTTCTTGTCAAAAAGCTGGTCTTGCCACAGGTTAGTCAGTAACAGTCCATGTTCCTTTGGGTTACTGGTGACACTAAACACAGAAATACATTATTGTATAGACTACTGGGTGCATTTTGTTACTGAGAACATGTGTGGGGATCTGCTGCTATTACTGCTATTAGCTCACTGGAATCCATTGGTCTGGGGAATTCTTCCATCCAGTCAGTTTACCACTGAGTTCCTGGTTTCACTAAGAGGAAGTATACAAGGAGAAAACCTGTTGCTGCACTCTGATTGCTATTTATGGTACATGTGTGCACTTCTGTGTGTTGAGAGGCATTTTTTTTTTATTTTAAACAAGCTTAGTTATGTTAGTAGTGCCACTTTCTGTACACTGCTGCAACTCAGGTTTTCCAAGCATTCAGTTCTACTTCTGCATTACAGATGTCAAACAGTGCAATATGCAACTAAGACCACTTCCTGTATTCCATTCTGGTATGCATGTGTATGGATTTTCAGTGGGTTGCCTTTGTGACATGTTGTAAACAAGCTATAGTGCGGTACTACTGGCACTCTATTATTCACAGAAACCAGTCAGTCTAGTTTACTGTAGCTAATCCGGCCTGATAGGACAGTCAGTCTGTGTTTGAATTATTGACACAAATGAGCAGAAATATGAGCCCATATGGACTATAACTTGCCCTTGGTTGTGTGGAGGAGACATGGCCTGCCTTTATAAATTAAATGTATTAACACTGCCAGTTTTTTTTTTCTCACCAGTAGCTTCTCATTAAAGTTTCCTCTCATGTAATGCTGGAAAAAATTTAAATGCGTAAGTAGACTGACTCCTCTAGTGCCAGTGTCATTACTGTAATTCTACTCATCTGGGTAGTATAAGTGGCTTGATCTCTCTGTGTGCTGGCTTTTCTGCATGCTGAAGGCCTGTAGCATGGACATTATTTGTCAACACTCACTCCACAAAGTGGAACACAGTAATGATACAAAATGGAAGTAGTTACTCCCCTACTGATAAATATTAGCAATATTTGCATACTGGTAGCATTACCTGAAGAAAATTTTAACATCGGCATTAACAATTAAGGTTTTTTCCCAAGCTGATATGACTTACTGTTTCACTGTGCAAATATACCAAGTACCTATGAATATTGTTACACGTGTGCAACAAACAACTGCAGTTGTACAGTGGACTAGTACATTCTTCATAAATACTCTGCTGCCAGGACAAGTGTTGCTTCTTTCTGTAACACCCAACCATATTCTGCTTTTGCTACTCTGCTACCAGAGGTGAAAGTAAGTACTTTCAAGTACACATGTGCAACAGTTAAGATAGCAGAATACAATTCTACTGTGAAAAATTGCTTACAGTACATTTCAATCACCCAGTCCTGAACTTCTGCCTCCCATGACAAAGCAAGTTGGAAGTACTGGCACTTCAGGTCACTGCATCTATGTCAGTTCTTCTCACAGAAACAGATTATGCCAGTGGCATTACTCATTATTCCAGCAAGTTTGTGCAAACCATTCTCATTCTGGATTGAGCCAGCATAATTGCTTAGCAAGCAGTCCCTAAAGTTCCTCCGTAAGATGAATAAAAAAAATCTCTTGCTCTTCCTGGCACAACACATTGAAGACCTGCTTTCCCCAGAACAAGTAGTAGCCACAGCCACCGTCTCAGGTTCACTCAAGGAACAAAATGGTAGTCCTGTGTGCATGGACTCTTATTTGTGCATCATGTCACACAACATACTGTTGCACTATGGTGTAGATTTTATGTTAGCAATGCTACACTAAGGGCAGACACACGCCATATCTATCAGCATTCTAGTCACAAACTTTATTGTCACCCTGACATGAACAACTAGCGCGGACATGTTTGGGCAGCACATTACACACTGACAGCAATTCACAGCCAGCGGCGATAAAGGACTTCATTAACATATCTGCAGAGATAAGCTGCTCTTATTCACATGCTATACAGCATCAGTACCATTTTCCACAATAAAACTAACAAATGTACTTCAAGTTAAGAAAGGAGTCATGTCTGATAAAGTACCTTACAGACTGTGCTAAACTTTGTGGCAGATATCAAAGACAATGACACAGATGTTTCTCTTCTTACACTCAGATGTTTTAGAGACAGTGAGGTAGTGTCTCTTCTTACACTCAGTCACTATCTTCCTTCATAGAGCAGCGTCTGTGGTTACATCTGACTCCGATATTGCAGGAGCTGTCACAAAGCCCTATATCTACAAGTTTACTAAGAAGTTTGTCACTGTTTCATAGCCTGTGGTCACTACATTTGACCCCGATATTGCAGGAGCTTTGTCAAAAATCCCTACACCTACAAGTTTACTGAGACTTTTTTCATTGTTTCATGTAAGCATATCTATCAAAGAACCTTGCTGCAGATTAACTTTAATAAAGTTAAATACAGGCTTGCTCGATGAAACAGTAGGACCTCTTACTAAGATGGCCACTGTCTCCTTTTGCTTAACCACTAGACTATACTGCATATGTCAAATATTTACTTGCATCTCGTTAATTGCTTTATTCTGGCTATAAAGTGGCTGTTTCATTCCCCTACCCTATCTCCAGTTCCCACCACCCTCTTACCTATCTCCAGTTCCCACCACCCTCTTAATATTATACTAAGCCTGCACTAATTCTACCAATGTTTCTGGGACATTGAACTGCCGCAGGACTGCCCAAATCAGCTGTCTTGCAACCTTGTCATATGCTTTCTCCAGGTTTAGGAATGCCCAACTGAACTCTCTCATCATCTCTAGCTTCTTCTCAACTATCTGTTTCCCTGCAAATTGGGTCAGTTGTGCTGAATCTTGATCTGAATCCAAACTGCTCATCTCCCATCTTACTTATCTGTTTATCAATCATCCTCTTCAGAATTTTCATGCAATGTGACAGGAGTTTGATACCTCTGTACTGCCCACACTTGAGGATGTCCCCTTTGTTCTTGTACACCAATAGATCACTTAAGAGTCAGCTCTGTTATCGATCCTTTAATTCTAAATCAACTATAATAGCTGATAGACTTGGTATAAATATGTGTAGGAATTGTATGGCCTGTACACATATACACATTGGTAATCATTTCACACACCCCACTTTGGGTTTTAAGATAGATACTGCTTTTTATGCAGACTGTCGAACAAAAAATGTCTGTTTTTGCTATTGTACTACCTGCTTCTCATTTTACATAGGGAAAACAAAGAGTGTTTAAGGATTGAATACTTGAACACCTTAGGGATATTAGGAATGTTAAAGAAACCAGCGCACTATATGTAGCTAAAGAGGGTAAAGAACATAAATTTAGCTTTATGGTACTAGAGATTCTGCATAGTACCAAGAGAGGAGGTAACAAAAAAATAATAGAACAGAATCTAGTGAACAGAAATGGATTTTGAGTTTTTAAGCTGATAAACCTCCTGGTTTAAACAACAGTGTTTCCCTGAAACCCTTTCTTAAAGCACGACCATTAAAGCATTGATTTCTCTTTTAATATTTTAGCATATATATTTCAATAGTCCATCTTTTATTATTTTTTACTATTGTATTTACCATTTATAAGTATATATTGTTCATTTAGTCTGTTTTTATTCAATTTTTTAAAGATCTATATATTTTACAGATGTATTTTATCACATGGCTTTTTAGCTATGATGCACATTTTACCTGATTTTTGATTGGGTGTTTTAGTGTTTAAAAATGTAACTGTTATTCTATCTTTGTTGGTCTGATGAAGCGGATGTTATTCCAAGAAAGCGCTTACCTTACTACAATAAAGGACATATTGATTTTCACTGCTGTGTGGAACCAGATTATTTTTCTTTATCTTATATTCTCTGGTTTTTGCATCTGATCCTTTATTTGGTTCAAGGACTGTTTTCGTTTGACCTTAGAGCTTTCTCTGACCACTGCCTGCAGCTGAGTTTGGCAACCAGTGGTTTATGCTATGGGCCCAGTGTTTTACTGATTCGACCCCAGTGCCCTTTCTTTACCAGGAGGAAGACTATCCAAGTTACATGTTAGCCACTCTTGTATGTGATCTTGTGGCCATCTCTCTTTCTAAACCATGTGTTGGCTACCATCAAGCCATTTGCCAGAGAGAAGTCTAGAATGGCCACTCCTTTATTCCTGTTGCACTCTCCCACATGTGGACCCAGGCAGTACTCCTATCCAGTTTGGTCTGTCCCAATATGTGCATTCAAGTCATCCATTATTAACACCAATTCATGTTGTCTTGCTTTAACTATCAAGTCCTGCAACTGCTGTCTGAATGGACTCTTCTCTTCACTGTCACAAACCTGCTGTGGAGCATAGGTTGAGATTACGAACACTGTCCTATCATTAGGCTGCAGTCTGAATGCCATGAGTCTGTCACTAATTCTGATAACATCCCTCACCGCACTATGAAGCCTCTCTCTCACCACAATTTCTACACCATTTCTAACCTGACCTCCTCCTGAGCAGAAGACTCTGGATCCCAAACCAAGTGACTCTGCTACACTGTCTTTCCATCTTGTCTCTTGGATATATAAAATATCCAGGCTCCTCCACACCATAATGTCATCCACTTCCAAGCTCCATCTGGTCAGCGAACCTACACTGAGTGCAGCAATTCTTAGTTCATATTTTGCAGGTTGATTGGTTCTATGTCCAGCTTTTGCGCAGCAGAGCTATCCCAGGTAACCCAGTCTGGGTAACTGGACACCAGACAGTGAGTAGCTTATAGATGCATGGTTGCTGGGCTTTATGGCAGGCACATGCTGGTCAATAGGAGCACATGCACTACTCCCTCCATTGGCATGGGTTCCTGGCACAGGTCGGAGTAGGCTGGGTCCTCAACCCACTTATCGGCAAACACCCATGCCCATTTGGCAACATTATCAATGTGACCGAATCACCTATACACATTTTATACTGTCGAGTGGGTATCCTTGCCATGGCAAGCAGTCTGTGATCCATGTTCTCCTATCTTGAAGCGTTTGGTCTATACAACTCTTCCCCTATAGGGCACCATGTAAAGTTTGTGCTGCTGCTCACAGCTCCATTCATTGGTGAATTTGAGATGGAAACTCTCAGCATGTTTTTTTGGAGGTGGAGGGAACCCCACAGAGACACAAGGAGAACATGCAAACTCCAAAAAGGTATTGGCTAGAGGTCAGGTTTGAACCTTGTACATGGGAGGTGAAGACCTTCACCATTACTCCTCCTGGTCTCTTAGTTTGCATATCTGAATAGCCAGGAGAAGTTGCATGCTTGTTCCAGATTTCAGATGAAAGCTCCTGTCAGCATGTACTCTCTGATCTCCAATCTTCAATTTTATTAAGTGACAACAGCAAAGCTAAAAAGCCCCTCCCTTAAGGAATATGTTTCTAATCTCACTATAATGGGCCTGGACATTTTAGATTTCAGAAACCCAAGGAGGCAGTTAATACATACCCTCTCAATATTTTAATGCTAGTAGTTAGAAGCTCCGTCCATTCAGCAAGTTTGTGAGACATGATTTGTAGACAGTTCTTGCCTTCTTCTTGGGTATTCCTGAGAAATGAATATTCTAATTGTGGCTTTCAACAGCTTCAGCCTCATTTTTGTAGCTGCCACCTGATGTGTGTGTCTTAGATCCATTGCCCACCTCCTCAAAATGAGTGATACACTTCCTCCATATCCATGCTCTTTTTCCATTGTAATATAACACTGCTATTTGCTTTCGGTAGCTCAGTAATAAGTCAAAATGTGAATCGTATAATCTTTTCTTAAATGCTGCCATTCTGCCCAGTGTAACTGCAACATGAATAGTCTCCACCAATGAAATACAGCAGGCTATAACTCGCACTTTGTACTATAACTCGCACTTTGTACTCTCCTACTGTAAGGGGAACCAATATACAAGTATGTATTAGTCTGGGAGAAAATAGTTGACAACCCTGGCTACATCTCTCTCCTCATGGCTTTCACATAAAGGCCAGGACATTATCATCACACCCTCCACCACCAGTGCCTTCTTTAGACAAGGTCAGTCTCCTCAAATTACCTATATAGTCAATCAAAATCTAAACTATATATATGTAGCACTGCTCAATGCTACAAGCCTAAACAAGATGTTGCACTTCTTACAGGCATTTGTAACTCTTGAAAATAGAGACATCTGCATAGTTAATGAAACAATGTTTTGGAACTGTGATAGCACCCCTACAATGCAGAGTTTCAGTTTTTGCCATTCTTTTGGACTCAATGTGGAAAAAAAAGAAGTTATTTACTCACCATAATGTTCCATCTGAGTAGTTGTACTTCATTGACTTCAACCTGTGGGTCTACTTAGCCAAATTAGATCCGAGATGGCCACATCACTAGCATCTGATACGAGCTCCAAGATCCTCCCCTTACCCATAATTTCCCCATCTCCTTCCTTCCCTCAGATCGAGTTTGCTGCTCAATAAAACATAAGCCTGACCCAATGAGACCTTACCACTAAAGGCTCCCCAATATCCCTAAGCCAAGCAAAGCAAGGAGAGTCACTATAGTGTGCAACTCCTGAATACAAGGTTAGGGCAACAGTGACAAGGTCAGGGGGAGGGGTGGTGGTTGAAGACAAATGAAGTACAATTACTCAGATGGAACGTTATGGGGAGTACTTTTTTATCTGAAGTAGTTGACTTCATTTGATCTTCAACCTGTGGGACAGAAATCCCAGCTACTAACACCTGGTTGGCCCTCATGGAAGGATATTCCAGAGCACTGCAGAGCCAAAAGATGCCCTACTCCTGGATACAATGTCTAATTTGCAATGGGAAATGATGGTATGAGATGAGGACCAAGTAGCTGCAGAACAAATATCATCCAGCAACACCCTGGACCAAAAAGTCGCTGAAGTGGCCATGGACCTGGTGGAATGTGCTTTTACCTGACCCGGAGGGGGAATGCCTTTGTCTGAATAAGCCCGAATGATACATTGGGAAATCCAACGAGCAATGGTTACTTTGGTAATTTAAGAAGGGTTTTGAATAAGAAACAAATAACTGGTCAGATTTGCGAAAGAACTTTGTCCTGTGCAGATAAAATCTCAATTGTCTGTGTACATCCAACAAGTGTAATTTATATTCACCCTTGTTCTGAAAGTTAGGAAAGAAAAAGGGAAGATTAACAGTTTGATTAATGTTGGCTTCTGACACCACCTTAGGAAGAAAGGATGCATCAGTGCACAGGGAGACCCTGTCTTTATGGAAAATCATGTATGGAACCTTGATAGATAGTGCCTGAAGTTCTGACACTCTCCTAGCAGATGTAATAGCCACCAAAAAGGCGGTCTTCCAGGACAGTATTGCAAGTCTATCGAGGCTGCAGGTTCAAAAGGAGGAGAGACTAAAGCTTGTAATACAAAAGTGAGATCCCACGGGGGTGTAGGATCCTTCACCAGAGGCCTTAAAAGAAAGGTACCCTTAAGGAAGGTCTTGCAAAGTCTAGAGGAGGCTAGTGAAGACATTCTCCCCCACATGGAAATTAGAAATAGCAACCAGTTGCATCTTAACCATAGAAGAACTGGCACCTTGTTGAAAAATCCCTGACAACAACTCTAAGAATTCTGAGATGGAAGCTGTAAAGGGATCTAAATCCCATTCAGAAGCGCGAATGATACATTGGGAAATCCAACGAGCAATGGTTACTTTAGTAATTTAAGAAGGGTTTTGAATAAGAAACAAATAACTGGTCAGATTTGCGAAAGAACTTTGTCCTGTGCAGATAAAATCTCAATTGTCTGTGTACATCCAACAAGTGTAATTTATATTCACCCTTCTGAAAGTTAGGAAAGAAAAAGGGAAGATTAACAGTTTGATTAATGTTGGCTTCTGACACCACCTTAGGAAGAAAGGATGCATCAGTGCACAGGGAGACCCTGTCTTTATGGAAAATCATGTATGGAACCTTGATAGATACTGCTTGAAGTTCCAACACCTTCCTAGCAGACAACAGCCACCAAAAAGGCGGTCTTCCAGGACAGTATTGCAAGTCTATCGAGGCTGCAGGTTCAAAAGGAGGAGAGACTAAAGCTTGTAATACAAAAGTGAGATCCCACGGGGGTGTAGGATCCTTCACCAGAGGCCTTAAAAGAAAGGTACCCTTAAGGAAGGTCTTGCAAAGTCTAGAGGAGGCTAGTGAAGACATTCTCCCCCACATGGAAATTAGAAATAGCAACCAGTTGCATCTTAACCATAGAAGAACTGGCACCTTGTTGAAAAATCCCTGACAACAACTCTAAGAATTCTGAGATGGAAGCTGTAAAGGGATCTAAATCCCATTCAGAAGCCCATGTAGAGAATCATTTCCACTTACTATGATACAGTCTGCGAGTGGAAGATTTGTGAGTCGCTATCAAAATGGTTTTCACCAGAGAGGATAAACTGGGAGTCCTAATAATCAAGGGAACTGGAGCAGCCAAGCTGTGAGCTTCAGACTGTCCAGATCTGGGCGAGGGATCCCCGAGGAGTGTGAAAAGAGATCCGGAACCGGACTCAGAAGCCATGGTGGAGCTACTAAGTGACACCAAAGGGAGATGAACCAGACATGACGAGGTCAGAATGGGGCAATGAGGATTACCGTGTTCCCCAGCCTGCGAGCTTTCTGTAGAAATTTCAAAATGAGAGATAATGGAGGATAAGCATAAAGAAGACCAGAAGGCCAAGCATGTATCAGAGTGTCTCTGGGGACTTTCCCCTGAGGGGAGTTCAGAGTGAAGAACTCATTGCATTTCACGCTGGAAGGAGATGCGAAGAGATTGCAGCAAGGTTGACCCCACTTGAGAAAGATCTCCACTACTGAAGGATTCAGAGACACTCGTAAGGCATCAGAATACTCCTGCTGAGCCTGTCCGCTAGAATGTTGGACTGTCCCAGAATGTGCGTTGCCACCAGCAAATGGCTAGTGGAAATCGTCCATTTCCACACTCTCATGGCTTCTTGACAAAGGGGGTAAGATCTGGTTACTCCTTGCTTGTTGATATACCAGACCACTGACATGTTGTCCATCTGAATCGCAATAGACCCTAGAGGAAGATGGGCATGGAGAGCTTGCAATGCTAGAAGCATCACCCTCATCTCCAGGACATTGATTTGCAAACTGGTCTTGAAAAGGGACTACGTGCCTTGGACAGTCCTTTCCAAGCAATGCTCCCCCACCACCCTAGTTGGGAGGCATCTGTGGTCACTGTGGCTTTGGGAAGGGGTGAAAGAAAGGGGCGTCCCCTGACAAGATCCAGGTAAAAAAATCTACCATTGAAGAGAGTCCCTGCAAACTCGAGAGATGCAGACTGGATGAGAAAGAGGGAAATCTAATAGGGACCATTGTACTGACAGTGCCCACTGAAGGATTCGCATGTGAAGGCAAGCAAGGGGTAAGAGAGTGATTGTGGCCGCCATGGACCCCAGTGATCGTAGAACTGTAGGAAGAGGAGTTTGGAAAATGTGCAAGACATGAACTCTGAGATGTGCACCCTTTCAAGGGTGATGTAAACTTTCATCTGGAGAGTGTCCAGCCAAGCACCAATGAACTCTAGAACCTGAACTGGAATCAGTGATGATTTGTTGATATTGATGGTGATGCCCAAACTGTTCACCAATAAGAGGAAATAATCTCTGGCTTGGCAAAGTAGAAGCCTGGGGGGGGGGTGCAAAGAGCCAATCATCCAGGTAAGGAGAGACCTGAATTCCGTGAAGCCTCAGGTGAGCTGCTACAACTGCCATCACTTTGGTGAACACCCTGGGGGCTGTGGTGAGACCAAAGGGGAGGGCTCTGAACTGATGATGATTGGCTCCCAGCCAGAAGTGGAGAAACCTGTGGGAGCACCTGTCCATCTTGATACAGTAGTACTAGTCCTGAAGGTCGATCGAGCACATCCAATCATTTTTCTGCAGCTACGGCAGAATAGACTGAAGAGTGACCATCCGGAATTTCTCCTTGGTTACTGACAGGTTCAAGGTGGATAGATCCAGAATGGGTCTTAGGTCCCCCATTTTCTTTGGCACTAAAAAGAACCTGGAATAAATATCGATCTGGACTGGTCTAGGGGAATGGATTGGATGACTCGCTTTCTTAGCAGCTGGTCTATTTCTAGGACTGCTGCCTCCCTTTGCACAGGTGGAATGTCTGGGAGGTGTTTTGGGGAGAGGTGTACTGGTGAATGGGATGAAGTAGCCTCTGGATATGATTTGCAAAACCTAACGGTCTGATGTTACGGACTCCTGTGCTGCTGAGTGTAGCGAATGGTGACCGCCGACTGCTTCCAGAGATGAGCAGTTAGGCAGCTCCTCAGGGCTGCTGTGCGGGTCTGTCTGAGAAAAGTACTTGAGACCCAAAATTCCTCGGACCCTCTCTGACTCTTGTGCAGCATCTGTCATAGCCCCCTCTATCTCTGGGGGAAGGTAAATCCTGAGTGCCCCGGGAGGACTGAGATTTCCGGAACCACATCATCTTTGTCCTTCACTGATTCCTTGAAAAGGATCTTTGAGGGGCCAAGAAGCATATTCTGACGGCAGACAGTGTCTTCCCGTCCTTCTCACTCAGGACCAAGGTGTCATGAACTGTTTTCCCAAACAGAGAAGAACCATCACATGGGGCATTTGCAAAGGACATCTTGAAGGGTTCTGAGAATTGACACAGCTGGAGCCAGGCTCCAAGGGTCATGGCAACACTGGAAATGGCCGCCCTAGTGGCTCCCTCTGTAGCATGTGAGAGAAGAGGCATGGACGTATTTGCTACCACTTTAAGAATGGCCATCCGTGCGGAAAATACCTACTTGCTTTCTGCCGATATGGACTCGAGGGACGACTCAGTGACCTCCTTTACTAGGTCTCGCTGCAGTTGGATGATATCTGCCATGTAGTTCAGTGCCCTTACAGAAAAGGTTGCTGAAGCATACACCCGCTTCCATAGACGGTCCATTATCCTGGACTCCTGGTCAGGAGGATGGACCATTGAGCTCTCCTACGTGAGCTCTTTTTTGGTGGTGGCAGTGACCACCATGGCATCCACAGGGGACCACTTGCTCCAGCTAGTCCTGTCTGATGGGGGGCTTAACACTTTATCAGGACGTCTGAAAATGGGCTTCATGGTGTCTGGCTCCTTCCACGCCCGAGATGTAATGAGGTTTACAAGTGGATCAGCGGGAGGGGACACCCAGGAAGTAGATGGGCATGTGCCGAATGCCTCTAGGAACACTGACTCATCCGAGGTTGGTTTTTGGGCGGACCACCCCCCATCTGGCAAAGGAGTTCCATGATGTCTCCAAAGGAGACATCCTTGGGGGGGAACCTTCCCCTTCCACCAAGTCAGTGTCTTCGGTGAGGGACTCAGGAGAGGAGTCCAGGTGCCTCCTTTTGCACGTCCATTTGTGAGGAACCTTCTCAATGGGACTCTCTGGGAGGAGCTCGCAAACCTCTTGCTGCTCCCATGGGGGGGCGCTTCCTCAGGCAAACTATGCACAGGCTGTCCCTGAAATGGCAGGAAGGTCGGGGTCATATCCAAAGCAGAAGGTGTTGGGGAGGAGTCTGAGGACAAGATGGTCAGGGATCTTGAAGAGCTCGAGAGAACCCTCTCCACCACATCGAAGGCCGATGGCGAGCAGACATCCAGAGAGGTGGCAAAGGGAACTGTTCCCATCAAACTTGACGGGGGAGTCGGAGCTGAGACCGCTGAGGCCGAGTAGATGGCTGCACTCCGACTAGCTCAGCACCAACAGCACCCCCTCAGATCAGACGCCGAGGCTACAGCTATGGCTCTAAGAGCTCAGATCTGATGTACTCAAGGCAATGGCTAGCATCAAGGTACAAGGTACCATGGGCACCAACCCCCGACCCCCCAGAGTCCTCGGATCCAAAGACTCCAAAACCGATGATCGGATCAGAGGAGGAGTTATAGGGGTGAAGAAAGGCAAAGAGCTCCCCGCTCTGGAGGGAGAGGGGGCTGTCAAGACTCCCATCTGGATCTGGGTACGGATGAATTTCCCCATCATCCTGTCCATCTCTGCCCCGCTAAGGCTACGGATGGATCGGGAGGAGGAAGCTGTTGACACCGGCCAGGAGTGAAGATGAGGGGAAGCACTGGACGGTGGTATAGATGCCTCCGGCTCTGCGGTGAACCTGGGCGATTGGAGCAGAGAAGTACTAAGTCTAGGAGGGGTCTTGAATTTTGCAGGAGGTGGTCCAAAGACCGGTTCCTGGGTCTGTCCTTATTGATTGGCTTCTCTCCTTCCCCAAACCTCATGGTGTGAGTTTGAGTCCCAGGGACGTGGGAAGGAGAAGAAGCAGAAGTAGCAGTGGCCAAAGCCATGGTTACAGGGATGGCCGTTCCCGATGAGGGAAGCAGACCCTTCATCACTAGCTTAGTCCTCCTGTCCTGAAGGGCCCAGGGGTTGAAGCCCGTGCAAATAGTACAGGAGGTAAGCAAATGGGCCATGCCCACACTACACACAGAGTGTGGTCATTGGCTGGGGAAAGCTTATGGCCACACTCTGTGCACTTCCTAAAATTGGGCTTGGGGGGGGGGGTCTTAGCCATAATAGGAGACAACAAGCACCCACAGGCACTCACACACAAACTCACAGCAAGGAGGGAGAGGCCAAGGGAAAAAGAACTACAACAATAACTTTTTTCTTTTTTTTAAACAACAAATGAACAGCGCGGGTAGGAGAGGTTTAAGGGAGAGGATAAAAAGAAACTACACTAATCCTGGCAAGGAAATAACTTACTCAAGAAAAATGCTAGGATCTCTGCGACCACAATGGGTAGCTTTTCAGCAGCACACGAGATATGAGGGAAGGAAGGAGATGGGGGCATTATGGGTAAGGGGATGAGCTTGGAGTTCAGATCAGATGCTACTGATGTGGCCATCTCGAATCCAATTTGGATCCATAGACCCACAGGCTGAAGATCAAATGAAGTCAACTACTTCAGATTGACAGTTTTATTGGAGGAGAGGTGTCTGTATTTCAAAGAAACCATTACATCTCCAGACTCTTAAGCCAGAACAATGACATTGAACTTCTCCACATCCTTTTTCTGGTAAACAGAACTCTGTGCCATATCACAGCCAACTACTGCATCCCCTTCATGTAACCTGCAGCTCATGAGATATAGCTAAACAAACTGACATATCTCCCTATCTAGTCTAACCCTATTCTCTTTGGAGACTTCAAATATCCCTGCATTAACCTGGAAAATAAATATGCACAACAATCATACTTCTCAACCTCTTACAACAAGAAATCCGGACAAAGCCAAAGTCTGAAATCCAAATGTGTGTCATTGTTTAGTGACTTTAATCCTCAATGGTTTGTCTGAAAACTACAAATTTTAAAACAGACCAAAAAATATGAGGTGAAAATCTGGACAGTTGAGAGGTATGACATTGATTCTTGAACTTCGTTACACAACAGTGAGAAGCCCATCTCTGGATTTATCAAGTACAAAATGGTATCATTTGCAAATAAAGCCAACTTTTCTTGATTACCATAACAATTACTTATCAATTACATCACTGAATTTTTGAGTCTATTATTTTCTTTGCCCGTGGCTCTAAATATAAAGCAAATAACAAAGAACAACTAGGACACCCTTGTCTGACTCTTCTATTCAAGCACAACTTATATAAAAACCTTTCCACTTTAATTCTTGCCTCCCAATCCTTCATGTATCTTCCTAATTAACCTTATTATGGTATCAGGGAATACAAATGCTTCCAGTGCCCTATTCATAAAAAATTCCTAGTTACTACGTTGAATGCTTTCTCTGAATCAAGACTCACTAACAGCAGCGGTATTTTCTACCATTCCCCTTCCCTTTGTATCATCACTGCTCAATTATTGTTAAGTGCTGTCTCCCTTCCACAAATCCACACTGACCCATATCTATCAGTTTTGGCAACATCTTTGCCATTCTTTCAGCTAGTACAGGCTTAAACACTTTATAATCATGGTTTAATGCATCTATATGAAGCTGGGTCTGATGCGTCTTTACCTTCTTTTGGTAATACAACCACCACAAATTTCTTCCAAGATGCATGTATCCAGTGTTGCTAAAACCTTGTCAGATTTATCATCAAGGGTATTTCTTCAAGATCTAAGGAAATTATTATCTCTTTCTACTCCTCCCTGATCAGGTCTATAATAAAGTATATATATATATATATATATATATATATATATATATATATATATATATATATATATATATATATATATCCCTTTGGTATGTACCTGTCTAAGCATATGACTCACCTTGACAGACTACAGTGTTTCCTCAATAAGACAAACAAAGGTATGTCTTCCTTCATCTACTCAGACTACCTTAAAGTGAGCTTTCTCTTTTCTGCTTCCTACCAACTCTTCAGAGGTGATATCTGCCTAGCCTACACAACCTCAAAGGATCCAATCGTATGTTACCTACTACACACCAAAATAACTAATAAGACTCTCAACCCTTGCTCAAGTGATCTTAACTTCCACAGAAATATAATTAGGAGCTGATTTTGAGGAAGATATATATTCCAGAAAAATCCATTTATGGAATAGATTTCCTTTGGATGCAAAGCAAAGTAGCTTCCTGACCTGACTCACTTCCTGGATGAATGGATGGGTAGTCTTACATACACCCTGGGTCTGGCTCCTCAAGCCCTAACTGAAAGCAGTCAAAACAAAGTATAAAATATTTATGTAAATGCGTACCTATGACATAGGGTACTGTGGTTAGCTACTAATGGTGCTCTGGACCTAGTATTGACCTAGTAATGGCCTTTGTACCTATGAAACTGTAACACTTTTGAAGTATTCTATCTTTTTTTATCTTGGTCATCCACATCTCAAACTACAGAAACTGACTTTAAATTCACAAACTACATGGCTAATACTATCTTTAGTAAAATATGTGAAATATATTATATTTTCTGTTTGGAGAGGGAGGTAAGGACAGTAACACAACTATGCATGCTTCATTACCCATGCACTCAAAGGAAGTGAGAAAAATAGAATATATTATCATATTTTTACTAATAACAATGTCTAGTTGTGGGTCCAATGCAAGCAGAGGTTACTAGTAAAACCTGGAGCATACAAAGAGCTTTCTAACATGAACATATCCAGAAAGATATACTTTTTTCACCAGGAGTTAAAACTACGAATAATGAATTCATATCTACATTATTATCATCACATATGGGTAAGCTATAGGTGCACAGATGCCACCTGACAGACAACATTCAGACAAGCAAATATGACACTAATACTTGGCATGTAATATGCAAATTAAAGCACATTTTCTACAGTTTTGAAAAAATCTCCAAATTACAATGCTGAACAGAGTTGTCACACATCTTTGGAAAGCACACAATAAGATGAAAAACTTTGTGCCTGATACTGTTGTCCTGTAATATACAATCATAGTAATATAAACAAATTCTATGAACGTATTCTTTATATTTTAGCAAAAAATGAACCTTATCTAATTAACATGAATATAAAACTAATGTCACTTCTTAAAGCTTTGAAATTGCAAACAGTACATAGACCACTGCCTCACAAACAAATGTCTTTTACTATTTAACTTATCTCATTTTGAACACTTTTTGAATGTGATTTTTGAAAAATGAAACTCTCGGGATGCCTTTTACAGGCAATGCCAAATTGACAAACCTTGCAACATAGCAAAATCTACCCAAGAAATCTAAAGGTACTGCTGCTGAATGCCAGGAGTCTAAACAAGATGCCCTACTCCCTCCAGGCTCTCCTCAGCTTGGAGAATGTGGACATCTGTGCAGGTACCAAGACATGGTTTAAAGCCAGAGAGTACCCTGACAATGAAAGGCTTCAGTGGCTTCCACACATTTAGATCAGCAATTGCACAAACAGGGACTAAATGTGGATGTCTTAATCTACATCAATAACAAACATACTGCTAGGTTGTAACTCATTACATCTAAGTCACAGTAAACACTATTTAACTTATCTCATGTCCAGACTGCAATAGGTGAAAGTCCCATACTATACACTAGCAAGCTACATGCTACACTCTACATCCCATGAAACGTGCAGCTTATACTTAGACCTACTGGAGACACTCACCATTCAATCATATACCATACTCATGGAGAACTTTAATTAACCCTCTATAAACTAGGAAATTTGCAGGTGCAGAAATATCTAGAATTTGTAAACACGAACATCCTGGACCAGTTAGCCTACTAAAGGTACAAACATATTGGACCAGGAACTCAACCCACCCCCCACGTGTATTGTCCATTCTAGTAAGGTCAGACCACAAAGCAGTCTTCTTTGAAATAAGAGTCAGTTCTATACCCAAGCAAATCGTGTAACAGTTATAAAGTACTTCAAGGCAAAATGCCTTTTATTAAGTGACATGTCACAATTTCAAGCCTCTGTAAACCCAGATAATACAGCAGCCTATGTAGAATTATTCAAAGAAGCCCTGTACAACCACGTCAGTGACTGCACAGATGCTCCTATATCTATCAGAAGTAATCCTCTAACTAATTAAAAAAACAAACCACCCCGGTGGAATCCAAAATTAAACAGGTTGTGTAACAAAACAAAAAAGTCACAGCTAAAATTAGGAAGTGTACAATCAAAAAAGATAAAAATTCTCTCACCAATCTGAATAGAATGCGAAGAGGACTACTCAAGTCCAACAAAGCAAATTTTGAATTAAAGACAGTGTCCCAGGCCAAGAACCACCATAATGTATTCTTTAGCTATATCCAAAATCTCAAGGGCAGCACAAAGGCAGTCCATGGGACTGGGAGATATAGCAAATCTTCTGGCTGACAAACGTAGCTCCAATTTTAACCCCTCAGTCCCAGCCATCCCCCGGGAAATACCATCTAACATTATCCCTCCAACTATCAGTAGGGAGCAGGTCTTAATTGAGATCTCTATGACCAAGAATACAGCTCCCATAGGCCCTGATAATACCTCAGGATGCCTCTTAAATAGCCTGAAATATGACCCATTATGGCCAGTGGTGTTACTATACAACCACAGCCTCTGCACAAGCTTCCTGCCAAACAATTGGAAGACTGCAATGGTCATCCCTCTGCACAAGGGTGGACCATCAATGGATCCCAGGAAAGTACAGTTGTGTACACTTACCATAAATGTAGATGTTCAAATGCATTCACTGTTGCAGTCATCACATTTGGGTTATCCCTGCCAGGGTAGCCCTCAGCTGGCCCGAATACCAGAGGCTTAGTATTTCTGTGTCAGTTGCTGTCGCTTCAGGTCTGACATCAGGTCATCAGTAGTATAAAGTAAGGCAGCCGACGCCATCACATCAGTCTTTCTTGCTGAGGAGCCTGAAGCAGAAGCAGTTTGCACAAGTGCTGGTCAGCCACTACCAGAGTTTCGTCTTCTGAATTGAAGCTGAAATCTTCTAAAGCTAAGTACCCCATTGGGGATCCTTTTTTCTTGCTCTAACCGATGTCAGAAAAAGTTAATAATTATCTCATCTGTGGAAAGCAAACACCACACTGAGATTTTCATTCTTACTGCGTCACTTGCTTTTAGGCCCAGACCATGATGTCCCTTGCTGTTGCTTTTGTTCTTTGTTTAACTCTAGAACTATACGTCGTCGGGCCCTTATTGTAGCTAGATATTTTCACTTACAGTCCTCGAGTTCCGATATGGCTTTCGTAAGCCATCTGACTGCAGATCTTCCGAAAAAACATAAGGATAAAGACAGAGGCAGACCGCACAGGTCCAAACCTACCGACGACACTTCCGTTAAGCTAGTCTTCAGTTCTCCAGTCCTCAGTGAGGAGCTTTTGCAGCCCCTGATGCCCGCTTCTGTGGATTCACAGGCTGCTACTGAGACCCTTTCGGAGTCTGGTATGCCGCAAAACTCTTCAACTAAGGATCCTGCTGTTGTCTCTGCCTTGGATGGGTCCGGAGCCGCTGAGCAGGCATCCCAATGCCAAGAAATGCAGTACCTTTAGGGAAGTCGGCCACCCATGGAAACTACCTCATTGATAAAACACCCCTAAATGTACAAATGATAGTCAGAGATTTGGGATTCATGTAGATAGTAACCTAGCTTTTTTTTTTCAATCTTTATTAAATTTACACATATGACAAAGGCATTCTTACATTTATATAAATGAAAAACATACAAAATGATATCACTTTAGTTGCAAACAGTTTACATCACAGACACCACTGAAACAACTGTAGTTATAAACATTATACATCACTTATAAACCATTCAGTCGCTGTCAGTTAAGCATTATATAGCTCATTCAAATCCTGCCTCTTAAACCTTGTTCCTCCTCTGCATATATTGTTCCCACAATTCCCATTTTTCCTATATAGTTTGCTCCTTCCCTTTTCTAAATATCCCAATTCCAGTTGCTTTATCTCTGTTCACTGTATTCATTATTTCTAGTACGGTTGATCTAGACTTTGATTTCCATTTTCTAGTCATTGCTTTTTTGGCAGCCACCATAATTAGACTCGGCAAGACTTTACTATGTCTAGGCACTTCCAATTCTGTATCATAACTCAAAGAAATCATCTCCCCAGTCAGTCCAATCTGCTCACCCAGCATCTCTGACAGAGCGATCTACAGGGACCCCCAAATGTCTGCCAGCTCATCACACTTCCAAAAAATATGTTCCCAGCTACCTCTTTCTTGCCTATCACACCTCCAGTATTTGCTATCCACTTGTGGAAAAATTCTATAGTAACCTAGCTTTTGACAAACATGTGTAACATTGTAAGAAAATCATTCTATGTTACTCAACTTATAAGTAAGGGCATGGCATCTAGGTCCAGGGAAGTCATCATGCCACTGTACCCAACCATCATCACACCCATCCTTGAGTATAACATCCCTTTCTGTATGTACCTTATCAGGGGCATGCAACAACTGCAATGTCCACAGAGGCTCCTCACTAAAAGTATATAGGGTGTAAACACAATGTCCTATGCAGATCGCCTCATAGCCCTGTCTTTATATTCTGTTTCTTACAGACTGCTAAGAAGTGATTGATGCATGACATAAAAATGCATCCTTGGATCCTGCCCTGATGGATTTTTTTGCATATCCACAAAATCAACAGCACTATAACTACTAGATCAAAGGATTTAAACTTTGCTTGCGACTTAAATATGTCATTTTGGAGGGACAGGTATGTATGTAGCTCAGATAATCCCCATTCTCTGGAATAGGTTTTTCATCCATGTGAAGCAGAGCCCTTCCCTAGCAGTTTTTAAGTGCAACCTGGACCAGTGATGGGAAAGCAGAAATTCACGAAACAACTAAAACCTCTGCAAGTACGGCAGCTACAAGGACTCAAACAGAACCAATATCAAAGGAAAAAAAATAAGACCAGCAGCTGTAGCATTAAGATAGCATTTAATCTGTTGGTAGTACAAACTACATGTCAAACAGATAAAGTGAATGCACACACAAACCGGTTTCGGCAAATGGTTACAGTGCCTTCCTCAGTGTAAAGATAATGAAATGCAGAAATTCACCCCTGATCTGAGACCTATGTCTCAGACAGAGGCAGACATTAAATCATTCCCTTACTAACATACATCCTTTAAAATAACCTCTAAGGCACAATAACACACAGAATACATTTGGATGGCATGGCTGGGATTATAAAGGCCCCACTAGTCATTAGCCTAGTATACACCTAGGAACCTATGCATCACCTTTACTATCACCAAACTCTTGAAGAAGCAAGGACCTTAATTAGCCCCTGTGCTTAGGGCTCAAAGTTGAGTGGGTGAAGCTATAAAGATGAAAACAGTTTTGAGAGACAGCCAACACAGAAGCCTAAGGCGTTGTGTGTAGATTTAACTGAATACTCTGCTGAATTAAATCACACCTGCAGTTTAAACTTCACAGTTTAAGCAAACAAACTCTGATGCTAAACATTTAGGGTTGAAGAAACACACGTGTTTTCCCTATCCCGTTTCAGATCATTTTATTAAAGTTGGGAAAAGCAAGTTTGTCTGAATTTTGTGACTTTTGTTACACAGTTAAAGAAAAAGGCAGTAGCCATAGTTTGGAAGTGAAACTAGTGTGTCTAAATTGTTAGACTTCCCTGCAAAATGGCAGAGCAATGAAAGATTTGTCTACAAATATGTATGCACATATATGTGCAAATGTATATGAAAGTAGAAGCGTGCACACAGACAAATACTTTTAGCTAAATGAAAATAGATTAAAAAGCTGTACTAAAAATGTGAGTTTTTTTTCATTTCTTTACATATATGCATATATATTTTTCCTTCTCTCTTGATTGACATTTCCTCCCCATTTCATTCACCCCCTAAAAGTGCTTCTATTAAGCTGGGACCCACTAAATGCTCTAAGAGCTCTGAATTTTCATACATGGAAAGATCGAGGGATAGGCAGTCCATGATATCAGTCAGTACAAAAGGAGAGTATTTCTTAATTTATTTGGCTGCTTGGCTTCCCTTAAGATAACTGTACTACAATGTTGAAGGCTGTGTAATGAAACTCAAAAGCAGTGGTGGTCCCTACCCATATACGGACTGTTGTGGAGGCTTTGTCCTTCGACATTCTATTAACATATTCCTAGATTCTACTTGAGAGTTTTGGATGACATTGTTGTAAGGCAGAGATTTAACACTGTGTGCTGCCAGACCTAGAACCCGTAGGAGGTCTTGGGTCCAATTCCCACAGTCTCCATTTGCATTCTGTGAGACTCTTAAGTTGCTTAACCAGATACTGCCCTCAGGTCACACTTAAAAAGGGACTGTGTGCTTAGTGGGCTTACCTGGTTATAAAACAGTTTTGTGTTCATATGCTTTCTGTATATTCAACAACCCCCAGAAGCCCCCTCCATGAAGAAAGCACAGACTGCCTTTCTTCCTCCAAAAAAATGTCCCTCTAGTTCAACAGCTAGGTACTTGATAATGAATGGGTTCTTAGCAACAAAGAACAATGTCCTACTGCTATGCCAGTGTGCTGGCTTATCAAGTTGCATAACATATTTAAGACATGGATGGCTGGCCCAATATGAGAAGCCTACCTAAACTCAGAACTTGCATAAAACCAGTTCTGACTAACCACCTCTGTTTGCATGGGCCCACATGGCCTTTACAGACCAGTAGCATTGTGCTTTTCTCATTTACTGATTGAAAATGGCAATTACTAATGTCTGGCTATATTACGTTATCTCTGTTATAAACACTTTGAAAATATTTGCTAAAATTTTATTTTATTATTTTATAACTGTCATATCACTTCACATACTCTTGAATACTACTATTTGTTAAGCACTTCACATACTCTTGAATACTACTATTTGTTAAGCTTAGATCTCTGGGCATCAAATATTTTATCTTGTACAAGTTATTACTATTCATTTTCCTTTTTATTTTCCCGGGACTATTCTGAAAATAGGCTTTGTCAGCAGGGCTAACCTGGTCAACAAAAATATGCAAGCATATTAGGTTCACGAAAAAAAACAGTGAAAAAATTATCAGATTCTCTGTATGTAGGCATCCATTATCTACCGAGAATTAGCGATTTTAATGCCTCAGAATGAGATTACATCTATTTCTATGTGCTAGTGATTACACAGTCCAGCAAAGGGTGTGCACAATTATCAGGAGGTCAAGCAGAAGTCAACAACCCACCACAGGAGGTGCATAAATAGAAGATGGTGCCAAATCCACTACGGATAAGATCTCTGACACCACAGTACTTCTAAGGCCACCACTGACCATGGGGATGGTAGGCAGTAAAAAGTTTTAAAGCACATTTCCATTACACCACAGCACAACACTCACCAATTCTTTGAAAAAGGCTGCCTCTTTGGGTTGCTCTGAATACCGCTCATACTGGTCCAGTCCATCTTGTAATTTGAGGGTCAGCGTATCATAGTTGGAGCGTACTACTTCAAGGACCTGTGGAGAGAGGAGAAAAAAAACAGTAAGCATCTGCAACAAGGAACATGAAGATCCAAATCCATCTGGTAACCTGAGACTCTGCAATTGTGAGCAAATTCCAAAGCACTGGCAACAAATAAGTAAGCTACATACATCAATTGTAAAATAAAACACAACAGAATGAGAATTTCAGATATTTGTCTCACTATAATCAAATTTATGCACTAGCCTATTTCTAGACCACCTCACCTTGCAGTGCTCTCTCTTGATCCTTTACACTCTCTCTATAAAAAAAAAAAAAAAAAAAATGATGACAACTTTCAAACATTCCTTCCAACATCTCCTGGATTCCTTCACCACCCATACTCACAACAGCCAATTATAGCACCAGTGAATTAAGACCCTATATTTATATTTCATTCAGACTGACTGCTTCATTTGATTTACTTCATCTTATCAGCACATTTTAACATTCTACGCTCATCAATCCTTCCTCCAAAACTCTCCTGCATATACATGCACACTGGAAGCCTCTCGTCTTTCCTCTGTTCCTTTCCAAATACAGTTCATGATCACTGTATAACATTACTGGTATTACTACTGGCCTGAGCTGTCTTGACAATCTGTCTACAAGTCTAGGCCTCCGTCACTGTAAAGTCCTCCATCAGAAGTTGACTGACACAGTGGCAGCAGGCTGCAGCAAGGGTTTCACTTGTGTCCAAATGTTAATCAACTCTCTTATGCAACCTCAGCACATTTCTGTCACCACATACTGCAGCTCCAACAACTTACACTTCTCTAATTTTCTCTGTACTGCACTCACTCCCATTATGCGGGGAGTTTTAGAATGATGTTCCTTATACACACTTACAGTGCTCTTAGGCATAAAATATTATAAGCCTTATTCTGAATAATAATTGAAATTTTGCAGATGTGAACCTTGCATTGATTTTTGGTGTACACCCAACTGTAAAACTCCGTTTCACATGCAAAGCACTCCAACTTTTGCCTTGCTATTCCTACAGTAAAAATGAAAATGGTGAATAATAATCTTCTGGCTGAACCCTGTAAAAATGCACTTGCCGTGTCCAATACCTTAGAATTCTACCTTGTTTACATCATTCATTCACTAGACAAGTGCTTCCTAATTCAATGTAATTCTAATACCTTTCTAGACATCAAAAATCTACATAGCATCTTCACCTTAAAAGGTGCAAGCATAAAAGACCTGCTAAACTGTAGTATGCTAAATGCTCAGAGTCCCTTCTATTTAGATTAATTATTTCAAAATCAATATTTATCAATTTTAGAAATATTTAGACAACTGTATAACTGTGGGATCACATGTATCCAATTTACTACTTGTTGTTACTCTGCACAAAAAAACACTGCAGTATGTTTAGACACAATATAGAATCTTCTATTCCACAATTTCTCAAAGAAAAAAAGCAGGGCAGGATTACTCCCATTTTATTCAACTCTTTTAATAAAACGTGTCCGTCTGCTAATGCATGGGGAACAGGGTATAATCTTGAACTATAGGTTGAACTACATTGTGGGGTTCAATGGGGTTGTATTTGCAGCTGATGACCTTGACTCTTCTCCTGAAAAATGGTGCTCCTTATGCACTAGCTCCTTTGCTGAAGTACTGTCCCAGTGACCCCTAGCCTGACTGAAGCTGTGAAGCGTGACCTAAATACAGCAGCAGCTCAGTCCCATTCTGTGCATTCTAAATGTGGGGACCCAATGTTGCCTTACACAGGGAGGACAACTATGGTATGACCAGAAAAAAAAAAAAAAACAATACTTCTCTCCAACTAAATGATAGTGGCAGTACCAATTGATCTCTTGCTCTTGTCCTTATGAGGGAACAAAAGGGAGCGGATGACTGTCGGTGAAAAAAAGGTACCCAGGGGCTACAGAATGGTGTTATTTTGATGGAAAAATATTTGTCAAAGGTATTAATGTTAAGAAAGTGACACTTTTGAGGCTGGCTGCATTTAAAATGGCAGTACAACTGCCAAAGTCATGAACCTGTCTTTTGCTGATAACCACTTTACCTCAGACATAATTTAGTTAAATGAATAAATTTCTTTGCTGCCATTCCCTACCGTACATATGCAGATAACATACTACTACTACAAATCGTGTTAATAACCACTCAGAAATACAAGAAAAGCTTAAAGACTTTATGAAATTACGAAAGTAGACTAGTATTAACAGACTTCTAATCAACCACAGTAAATCTAGTGTAATGATCTTCTCATCTTCAACGAAATTACCCATTATTCTTCCCATTCATTTAACTGATAACAAAGATAACACTGCTCCTAACGTTACTGCACAAAAATAATCTAGGACATGACCTTGACCCTTTGGTAACATTTGCTGCTTACTATGACTTTATAACTAGCAAGGTATTAACAAAACTTACATTTTACTATAAAGTCTCACACTTGCTCTACCCAGCAGCACACTTGGCTAGTGCTAAAAATGCACTAATCCACAAACTTGAATATGGGTTCCCTTTACTAGTCTTATGTTCAGCATACAATAACAACAAAATACAAATAGTACAGATCATCATCTTCTTTCAGCTGTTCCCATTAGGGGTTGCCACAGTGGATCATCTGTTTCCATTTCTTCCTGTCCTCTGCATCTTGCTCTGTCACACCAACCACCTTTCATGTCCTCTCTCACCACATCCATAAACCTTATCTTAGGCCTTCCTCTTTTCCTGTTACCTGGTATCTTCATCCTTAGCATCTTTTTCCCAATATACTCTGCATCCCTACTCAGCACATGTCCAAACCAACGTAATCTTGCCTCTCTGGCTTTGTCTCCAAACCTTCCAACCTGGGCTGACCCTCTAATATACTTATTCCTAATCCTGTCCACCCTCGTCACACCCAGTGCAAATCTTAACATCTTTAACTCTGCCACATCCAGCTCTAACTCCTGCCTTTTTGTCAATGCCACTGACTCCATCCCATATAACATAGCTGGTCTCACTACCCTCTTGTAGACCTTCCTTTTCACTCTTACTGGTACTCGTCTGTCACAAATCACTCCTGACACTCTTCTCTGTCCACTCCATCCTGCCTGTACTCTCTTCCACACTCACCATTACTCTGAACTACTGATCCCAAGTATTTAAACTCATCCACCTTTGCCACCTCTACTCCTTGCATCTTCACCATTCCTCTATCCTCCCTCT
Organism: Protopterus annectens; assembly: GCF_019279795.1. NCBI lineage: Eukaryota > Metazoa > Chordata > Ceratodontiformes > Protopteridae > Protopterus > Protopterus annectens. The sequence goes on from NC_056748.1 coordinate 512,945,213, forward strand.
CATTCACATACATATTCTGTCTTAGTCCTGCTGACCTTCATTCCTCTTCTCTCTAGAGCATATCTCCATCTCTCCAGGGTCTCCTCCACCTGTTCCCTACTCTCACTACAGATCACAATGTCATCTGCAAACATAATAGTCCACGGGGACTCCTGTCTGATCTCGTATGTCAACCTGTCCATCACCATTGCAAATAAGAAAGTGGTCAGAGCCGATCCTTGATGTAATCCCACTTCCACCTTAAACCCATCCATCACTCCCACTGCAGACCTCACCGCTGTCACACTACCCTCGTACATATCCTGTACCACTCTTACATACTTCTGACACTCCCGACTTCCTCATACAATATACCACAACTCCTCTCTAGGCACCCTGTCATATGCTTTCTCTAAGTCTACAAAAACACAATGCAACTCCTCTGTAAATTCATCATCTTTGCTGATCCTTTGCTCCATCACTGCACTGCACTGTGCTTAATAAGGCCAAATGGCTGACAATGACAGATAGCCCATTTATTTCTTAAGAACACTAATCTTCAATGGACTAAAACAAGACTACTGCCCTCCTCTAAACAGCGTATTTCCTACTGTTGACAGCTCACATGAACTGTGAAGCTCATAGGATAGTTCTCTCACCCTGGCTTTCCCTGCAAGTCAAACCCACTTTAGGTGAAACAACTTTCTCTACATTGGGACCAGCTACCTGGAAACACTTGCCCACAGAATCCACGAAAAAAAAAAAAAATTGGCGTCAAAAAATACTTTAAAACATTTCTTCTCTGAATCCTCCTCTTTCAGTTGCCTTAGAGACAATCAATAAATCATAGCACTATTCACATCTCTTGTCATGATGCAACACTAATCATTCTGCTGATGAAAAATGTCAAACTGATGAGATGAAAATAATGTACTGTTAAAAATAATGAAACAACTTATATAATCTTGCAATTACTGGTGGTCTTATATGCAGTTAAAAATACTGTACAAGTAACAATCTTCTTCTTCTTCTTTCGGCTTTTTCCCGGTTAGGGGTCGCCACAGCGGATCACCTAACCTTCCACAGACACACCTAGGGCCAATTTAGAGTGTCAATCCACCTGCAGCATGTCTTTGGGATGTGAGGGAACCGGAGCACCGGAGGGAAACCCACGCGACCACAGGGAGGACATGCAGACTCCGCACAGAAGGCACCCCAGCCGAGGATCGAACCGGAGAACCTCTTGCTGTGAGGCGGCAATGCTAACCACTGCACCACCGTGGCCGCCCACACTGTACAAGTAACAATATGTTGTTAAAATAGTGCATACATAACAATTTGGGCTGTGTAAATTAATGCATACGTAATAATGTATTGTTTTAACTTTTTTCTATTAGTCCATGCTCTAGGAGTCTGGGTCAATTGACCAGTTCACCCACCCAGTCATAAAATAGTATAACGATATCACAATCCAATTTTGTTTGTTGACTGGGAGGTCCATCATGGCAGTCTATTTAATGGGAAAGTCTGGTTTTCAATAAAAGCTCCAAACATACAGAAGTAAAAAAAAAAGTCCAAAGGGTCTTATGGGTCCAGAGACACCAGCATGGACTTCTGGAGGTCTTGCACTTAACTCCTTAATAACAGCTAATATTTTCCTTTCATGTTTCCATAATTCAGACAACGTCTAAGCAACAGATGAGAATTTGGACATAGGAGGTGAAGGAATATTGGTGATAGGCATTGCAATGGACAAGAATGTGTGGACAGAAGTGGGAGAGTTTAAAAGAAAATCAGATATGCAGACTGGAAAAGTAGAGAGATGTCTCTGATATTTTAGCTAGATATTTAGCTAGTTAAAGTCATGCCAAATTTATTACAAGACTAGTGACTGATTGGGTGTGACATAACTGGTTTGAATGCCTTTATGTGGGCAAGTTCCCATATATTTAGAAGAGGGAGTTGATTCCAGTGTCTTACTATATGGACACTATCAGCCAAGTCTCTGTCTTCTGGGGGGGGGGGGGTGTTAAACCACATTAGTGTCTTAACTAAAGCTATGTAGTTGAGTGCAACAACCTAGAAGACATTGCTAGCTAAGTCTGCTTCAGATACACAAGTACTTCTAGCCATATAACCTTGCATAAGACTTTACAGTGATGACAGTGGGAAGACGGCTATTAGACTACAGTGGATATAAAAAGTGTACACAACCCTGTTAAAATGCCAGGTTTTTGCGATATATAAAAAAATGACACCACAATAAATTACAGCATTCGTCTTTTTGGGAACACACCTGTCATCAATTAAAAAGATTCTGATTAACCCAAATAATTGTCCTAGTAGGATGTTTTTGATATTTACTCAGTTGCCTGCTACAGCAAAAGCCATGGTTCGCAGAGGGCTTACAAACCATCAAAGGGATCTCATTGTTAAAAGGTATCAGGAGTAGGGTACAAAAAAATTTCCACAGCATTGGATATACCAAGAAACACAGTGAAGACAGTCAACAAAAAGTGGAGAAAATATGGGACGACAGTGATGTTGCAAAGAACTGGACGTCCCTCCAAAATTGATGAAAAGACAAGACGAAAACTGGTCAGGGAGGCTGCCAACACTACAGCAACACTGAAGAAGCTGCAGGAATTCCTGGCAAGTACTGGTTGTGTACTACATGTGACAACAATCTCCCGTATTCTCCATATGTACGGTCTATGGGGTAGGGTTGCAAGATGGAAGCCTTTTCTTACACAGAAAAACATCCAGGCCCAGCTAAAATTTGCAAAATAATACATGGTCTCCCTAAAGCATGTGGGAAAATGTGTTACGAAAGCATGTGGGAAAATGTGTTACGGTCTGATGAGACCAAGGCTGAACTTTTTGGCCACAATTCCAAAAGATACGTTTGGCACAAAAACAACACTTCGCATCACCAAAAGAACACCATCCCCACAGGGAAGCATGGTGGTGGCAGTACCATGCTTTGGGGTTGCTTTTCTTCAGCTGGAACTGAGGCTTTAGTCAAGGTGGAGGGAATTATGAACAGTTCCAAACACCAGTCACTTTAAGCCCAAAACCTTCAGGCATCTGCTAGAAAGCTGAAGATGAAGAGGAATTTCTCCTTTCAACACGACAATTACCCCAAGCATGCATCCAAATCAACAAAAGAATGGCTTCACCAGAAGAAAATTCAAGTTTTGGAATGGCCCAGCCAGAGCCCAGACCTAAATCCAATAGAAAATCTGTTGGGTGACCTGAAGAGGGCTGTGCACAAGAGATGCCCTTGCAATCTGATAGATTTAGAGTGCTTTTGCAAGGAAGAGTGGGCAAATATTGCCAAGTCAAGATGTGCCATGCTGATAGACTCCAACCCAAGAAGACTGAATGCTGTAATTAAATCAATAGGTTCTTCAACAAAGTATTAGTTTAAGGGTGTGCATACTTATGCTACCAGCTTATTGTACGTTTTTTATTTTTTATATTTTTCCCCCCTAACAGATTTGTTTGCTTTTCAATTGAATTGCACAGGTTCTAGGTCACATTAAAGGTGGGGAAAGTTTTGAAATGATTTATTGTGGTCTCATTTTTTATATCACAAAAACCTGGCATTTTAACGGGGTGTGTACACTTTTTATAGCCACTGTACATTTGTCTGCAGTAGTTGTGGGAAGCATACAAGAGACTATGCGGTATAAAAACAAGGCTTTATTTGTTCTCATACAGCTTATTATAACTTTCTCATACAGCTTAATGTAACTGCTCTGGGTCATGTACAGCAAATCAAGGCTCTCTTTTTCCTAATAATCCTACAGCTTTGGCTCTACAGCTGCCACAGAAGAGGAAGAATAAAACAGTATGAAGATGTCATCAAACTGTGTCAACCTAGCAGCACTACAGCATTTCCAAATATATTTTACAAATATGGAAAACAGAAGAAGGTCAAGCAAACATTCCCATGGAATGCCAGGATGGACACTCAGGTTGTGTAGGCGGTGTTATTCCATCACAGTCAGACAGCTTTATTCAAGATGGCTGCTGAATGAATAGGTAGAACCTACAGTTTATGGTAGCAAGTCTCTTCTGAAGTAACTGATGGATGAAGGTAACAAATTCCCCTGGCAAGTCAGGAAACAACATACTGACAATGCTACCAGGTCAAGTACACACAGTTTCAGTTACATGATAAAACAAGTCCTCCTGACTGCAAAGCTGTGTTCAACCACAAACCAAGTAAAATGAACAAAAATGTAGAACACAGCATCACAATAACTAGTTTCAGTTATGTTAAGAACAGTCGTGAAATTTCTGTAGCCACAAGGGAATCAGTATCTACAGCCAGTAAGTTGTGAGTATTGATAGAATGATAAACCTGTGAACATACACATTTTCCAGTATTTCAGAACACAGAATTACCACAAGCACTGGATTTGTCAAAGTCTGCCAAATTTCTAGGTCATTAATAACTATTACAGTTGTTTTAAGCTCTACAGTCCAAAGATACAACTCCAGCTTTCAAGGAATTTAAACTAAAGACGGAGTGCTAAAGCTGCCAACGCTATTTTTGATGTCAGTGTTAAATGTAGAAATCTACACAGGGCTGTCCCTTACCCTCATTTGTTTCTGATGCAAAATGCCCACAAATTTCTGCTTACATCATAAGCTTTAAGTAGCTGTCCAGATGGTGGCGGAGTTTTCTTCACATACCTTGACCACCTTTCAGAGTCATGACAGAGCAGCAGCCTAGTCCATCAAGTGATGGATAAAAGGCACAGAAACAATCCTAGAAGCAAGCCAGTCCACAGCTGGATGCACATATATACTCACTTCACATATACCACTGAGCAAGTTAGAGCATCAATGGTTCACCTTTCTGTGTGTGTCTGAGATGTGGAATGATTTGCCTTAAGCAGGCATCAACCTAGCCAAACATTCTTGTTATAGGCAACTCCATTATGACATACAGATGTGCCTTTTACCAGGCATAGCAAGGAAAGAGTGACGGTTAGCAACTTATCTGCCAGGATCAGTCAGCTTACACTTGCACTCAAGTCCTTGAACAGCAAGTACTAGTATGACTTTGTCATGGTGCATGTAGGTGTCAATGTCTTGAGGTGTACCTCCCTGGATTATATGAAGAGAAACATGATGGAGCTCTCAGACAATGTGTCCAAGGCAGGTATAAGCCTAGCACTGAGCAGCATTCTACCTTCTCTAAGGATGATGCTGCAATATGAGCAAAAAATAACAGACTTCAACAATTGGCACAGTTTTTGATGTCATTCCAAGGGGGTCAAACATTTGTGATCCTGGAAGATATGATCGACAGACGAAGCTGCTTTACCAGATTATTGGTAAAGATATTGTCCACCCCCATAGTGCCTTTCTGAGGTAATGCCATTCTGATAAACCTACAAACATAATAAAACAAGCAAAAGAAAATATGAAAGTGTCAATGATCAATGCTAGAAGCCAGAACAAGAAACTCTACTCCCTCCTTCTCACCCTGGGAGATACTGACATCTATGCAGTGAAGGAGACAGTACTCAAAATAGTGAGCAGAGCTCTGGCTGTGCAGGGCTACTATGCCTTCTATACATTTAGATCAGCTTCTGCACAGGAGGGAAAAATGGTGGTATATCAATCAATATTTAGAAGAGATTCACATGAAGGCTGTTAAAGAAGCATGCTTCACTAGAGCTTCTTCATGTCCAAACTGCCATCAGAAAAATCCTATACCATACATCAGCTAGCTACAGAACTGCCACTATGTCACAAGAAAGCCACATTACCTATCTATAAGAAATAGAATCACTCAGTATTAAACCATATAGCATTTTCCAAGGTGATCTACACTATGCAACTACATACTGGGAAACCTACACCAACACTAGTGCACAAGTGCAGAGATTTCTGGACTTTGTCAATACAAATGCCTGGAACAATTAGTCAGAGTACCCACTAGGGGGAATAACATCTTGGATCTTTTCCTTACTAATATGGGAGCATCTTGCAACATCGTTTGTGCATCTTCATCACTTGTTAGGTCTGACCATAAAGCAGTCTACCTAGAAATAAAACTGAAACAAGAGATCCCGTCCACAAAGGGTACGTTTAGAAATTTTTTTTTTTAGGCAAACTACCTACTCCTAAGTGATACACTGGCAAGCTTCAAATCCTCACCAAACTTAGTTACCTCCACTGATACAGACAAATATACACCACCACACTATAGCAGCATATAATCAGCTGCATAAGACGCAATTCTATCCCCGCAGGAATAAGTGCAGGGCAAACCCTAAAAATGAATGCAGATGGTGGAACTATGATATAAACAAGCTTTATAATAAAAGGAAAAGGATTTTGACCAAAAGTAATATTCCTGAAATATTAGAGCCCTTGTCACTGGAAAAAAAATAGAAGCTTAATAAAATCCACTAAAGCCCAGTTTAAGGCTAAAATATCTACCCAAGTCAAAGACAATCACAAGACATTTTAGTTATGTTCACAATCTCAAAACCACAATGCAGCAATGTTCTGCGCTGATTGTGAACAATGGTAGCTACAGTGAGACTGAAGATGTAGCTAATCTACTGGATGATACATTTTAGCTCTAACTTTACCCCTCCCTCCCTTCTGTCTGTTCCTCAAGATTTATTTGAAGCTGACTCACCTTCAGCTATCATGCAAGACCAAGTCCTAAAAGTGCAATCAAAAGCTAAAAACACTGCCTTGATGGGTCCTGACAGTATTCCTGGATGCATCTTAAATAGCATATAGCATGATTTAGCTACACCCCTAACAACATTGTTCAGTCTCAACCACCATAAGGGTTTTGTACCACAACAAATGGAGAACAGCTACAGTCTTTCCCCTGCATAAGGGAGGATCTTCCACAGACTCAGTTAATTATAGACCAACAAGTCTAACCAACTTCATATGCAAAGCATATGACATATCATGGAATTAATCAATTTGGACATTAGGAACCTCTATACACTAAACTCGTCTCAGTTCGGATTTGTCAAGGGCAGGTTACGCTTACTCAAACTAGTGGATTTTTTTTTTTAGAAAATGTCACCAAAGCAATGGATAAAGGCAAAACAGTAGACATTGCATACCCTGACCTGGTCAAAGCTTTTGATACAACTCCCCACTCAGGCATAATAGAAAAGCTAAATAAACTGGGAATAACCCCTTATGTCACCCACTGGACTGCCAACTGGTTCACAGAGAGGACGCAGACAGTCAAATAGGGGGAGTTGCATCCTCAGAGAGACTAGTCACCAGTGGAGTCCCCCAAGGTCCTGTACTGGCACCTCTCCTGTTTGGCATCTATTTTTCTGAAGTAAAAGCCAATACCAAAGGGTTCTGGCTGACTATGTTTGCAGATAACTGCAAGACAGGAGCAGTCATTGAATCCCAAAATGACTTAGCCACCCCGTAGGAAGGTTTGCTTCAAATAAATAACCAGTGTCAAAATCATGGTTTGAAACAAAATGCCAAAAAATGCACAACTGTATACTTTGGGAAGTTATCTACCTCAGGGAACTAGCACATTGACATTATGCCACAAAAAGTTGACCAGTTGTTTGGGATTTGGGAACTTATATGGGCAGTGACCCAATGTTTGACCAACATGTATCTACTACTGTAAGAAAGTCCTTCTATACTGTACAGCTTATAAACATAGGGACTGTGTCTAGATCTAGGGATGTCATTGTTCCTCTTTAGTCAGCCCTCATTAGGCCCATCATTGAATATAATGCCCCCTTTGACATGCATCTGTCTAGACATAAGCAAGAACTGGAATGCCCATAGAGATACCTTACTAAAAGGATACAAGGCCTAAACAACAGGCCGTACATGGACCGACTCAAAGCCCTGTCACTATATTCGGTATACTACAGACTGCTAAGAGTTGACCTGTGGCTGGTATACAAGGCATCCTCTTTCCCATTACTGATGGATTTACTGCGCATCACAAGTCAAATGATATCAGAAATACTTAGTCTAGGGATCTATATCTGTTCTGCAATGTCAATAGAATGGTTTGGAGGAACAGGCATACTTCACAAAGGATACCACTGCTAAGGACCAGACTCCCCAAGCACATAAAACAAAGTTCATCCCTGTCCATTTTCAAGCACAATTTAGATCTACAGATGGGAAATGGAAAGTTTACCCCAGGACTGCTCCCTGTACTACTAATGGACAGATGCAGCTCCTAAATGCCTGATCCCACGCATGAGCCCCCTCAAATTATCTGTGGTATAATCCCAATTATTTTCATTAGAGATAATATATCATTATCGACCACGGGATGGGTAAGGCCAATTTATAACCAAACGGGATAGGTTATTTTAAGCACAAAGGCTAGTCTTAGAATGGCCTGCAAGGGCAGCAAGCCTAATGCTTATCTGTGAACATATGACCTGGAATACCTGGTGAAAATGTAAGCGGGCACAGGAAGGACAGTCTGTCAGGATATTTTTTGCACGCCTGGTGAAGTATACAAATCAGATGTTCAACACACTGTTTTTCAAAGCTGCCACATTTTTGCATCAATCTTTCTGAATGACATTCGCAAACTATGGTTACTGCAGCATGTACCCCAACTGCCCAATTCATTCCTCCCGAATTCCAGCACAAAAAGACACCAAAAGAGACATGTGAGAGCTGAAGACAGTGACTATAACCTTGTGGGACATTAAGAGCTTTGAAACTCCTAATAGTCCTTCCTCAGCCAATTTCCATCAAAGGTGAAAATCAAACCCTGTATTTTGTATCTGTGAGGTAAATGCCTTAACTATTACACCAACCTATCATTGTATGTAAACTGGATTTTCATAAATTCCTTCTGCTAAATTACTGAAGGCAGAACATTTCCTGAGTTGCCAGAGTAAATACGCTACTTTTCATCTCCACATATGTCCACCCAGACTCCAAAGCACCTCAATGTGCTATGATACAGAATCAGAATTGCCTACATATAGTAAAGCCTTGCTGAATCTAATTACGTTGATTGGCAAAAAAAACAATTACTAGAAAATGGAAATCAGAGTCTAAACCAACTGTACTAGAAGTAGTGAATATAGTAACAGAGAAAAAACAACTGGAATTGGGATCAACAGAAAAGGGTAGGAGCAAATTACATAGAAAAAAAATGGGAATTGTGGCAACAATACATGCAAGGGAGGAATGAGGTTTAAAAGAAGGCAGGATTTAAATGAGCTATGTAATGCTTGACGGACAAGGATTGGGTAAATAAGTGATGTATAATGTTTGCAACTAGAATTATGTCAACATGGTTTCTGATGTATAATGCTTGCAATTAAGATTATATTAATATGGCTTGTTTCTATTTATATAAATGTATGATCGTCTGTCATATAACTGATAATTTAATAAACATGTTTCTTGTTTATAATAAAAAAAAAAATATATATATATATATATATATATATATATATATATATTAGACTTAAACATGTTCCCTAATTCTACTACAAAGGCAGTGTGGGGCTATTTGTAAATGTGAAGTATGTGAGGTTGAAGGGAGGAAAAATAAAGCATTTTACTTGAAAACTTACAATGGAACACACAAAACATTTGTACTTTGTTTCATACTGTATCTTGGGACTGGCTTATGACATGGACTATTTTACTACCCCAGGCCTATCTACCAGAACTGTGTGTGGGTGCACTTATGTACAACTATCTGAGTTGGAGGAGAAAGATTCTCATCATATAACTTTGTAAACATTCCTGTACAACTCATTCTAAAAGTATTAAAATATGCATACTCTCAGCATCACTTTGTACAATGCATTGTTTCTGTTTTTCTATATGGCCAACTTACATGAAAATGCCACAAAATTCCTAAAAATGGCAGACATCTTGTTAGTTTCACAACTAGCATAATATTCCCTGTTTGATTAAATAGCCACACACTTGGTCTCATACCCTCAGTGAAACAAGATGGACAAATAGCGCTTAACTAAGACTAAATGCACTAAGAAAACAAATGCGCCACTTTCTATTTGTATTATTTTTACCCTGAAGGGTAATGGTGTCCTTTTTCTCCAAGATGTGTTTTAAAGGGAAAAAGGTAACAGATTACACTGGATAAACTAAAGACTACCATTCACTTTGTGTTTGTGTGTGTGGGGGGGGGGGGGGTCAGGGAACTGATAGAATGCTATGTACAAAAGGATAGAAGAATAACTAAGAAAAGAGAGGAGCTTATGCTGTTACTATACAGGTCACTCAAAAGGCCTTTTTTAGCATTTTATGTTTAGTTCTGAAGTGAAAGTCAAGGCGTAAGCCATTCAGACAACAGCATCGGAGAGAGTACAAATACAGCACCAGACAAGTTAAGAGACAGGAGATGTGTTAGAAGCCTCCAAAATCCTGGCATAAATGTGCTACAGTGAATGAGCATCTTTTCTAAAAAGAAAGGGAAACATTTAGGGATGACCTGGCAGAGACCACCAAACAAAGGCTTGAGTATATGTATGCACACAGGGGGAAAGGGCATGCATATACAAAGAACTCAAACTGTACTAAGTGTGCAATGAAAGATATGGACTGTGAACTAAGGGGTTTGCAGCATGCAAAAAAAACCTTAGTGATAAGGATTATTCATAAACAGAAGTCATTAAAAAAATGATCAACTTCTGACTTAAGTCATTACCATTATTGCAGTAGTTACCTCACCTTCATACCACCTCACCTAACAAAATCCAGAGCATGTCCAATGCAGGAAAACGCATAACTGTAAATGATTTCCAACTTCTGCCTTTTTGAGACTATTCATACTTCAAAGTCTGTCTCATGAGAAAAATTATTTTTCAAAACGCCCTGACATAGCTCTTTCTAAACGGAACTGTTAAGGAGATTAGAGTCTTTCATCAATGTCTATACCTGACAGATGTTCTTAAAATGTGCTGCCTGGAGAACAGAAAATAATTACTGGAGAAATGAACAGCCAAGGTCTTTCAGTGTTCTCCACCTACAAATGCGTTGGTAGGTGTATACATAAAGTATTTCATTCTCTTGTGATCAGGACAAGTTTGCAGCAATAAGACAATAAGTTACTGTCCCATTTTAATCTTTCCACAAACTAGATGTATTCCAATGAGATGACAGAACATGTTTCAGTCTCGCATGCTGTTTTTTGTAAAGGTGTGCACCACTATTAACTCTCCCTTCTTTGTATGCAAACTGCTTGCCTTCAACTGCGACACTGTAGATGGACAACAGAGCAAGGAGTTATGTCAGTCTGTGCAAAAAAATGAGATGCAGCACATTCATGAGACCACCAGTAATGGTCCAGTGGAAAATATTAACCCTTTTCAGCTTCCTAACACAACTATTTTAAAATGCACTTTTACTTAATATTTGATTTAAAAAAGACAGAGTGGTGCACAAGTTGTTCAGGCTGTTCAAAGCTGCAGAGACTGGCCTTCTGCCTTTTGCCCTGCTGTGATACTGGAAAAAGCTAAGTGTTTATTTTCAATTGTTTTCTGCACTTCTGTTTTACTACATATCTCTGTAATCTGTACAACTGTTTTTTGCAATCGGTGCAACTGTTTTAGTCTCCTTTTTGTTGTCTGATAGAGCTAAATATCTGTTACTGTTTGTGACCCTTTCAGCTTGTAGTGAAATCTTTTGTCTAGAGAAGCCTAGGTGTTTTTCTTTGCGGCAGAAACTAATCAGTCTGGTTTAATCTAGCTAAAAGCATTCCTGCAAAACTGTTATTTTTGATTGGATAATTGGGCTGGTTTCTGTTTTTCTGCCTTTAATAGCCAGTGTTTTAAACCAGTTATACTTGTTAGTTCAAGCTGTTCAAAGCTACAGAGAGACTGGCCTTCTGCCTTTTGCCCTGTTGTGATATTGGAAAAATATTTTCAATTGTTTTCTGGACTTCTGTTTTACTATACATCTCTGTGATCTGTACAACTACTTTTTTCACACCCACCCATGCCCCAATTGTGGTGGTCTTAAATCTTGGTGGCTTTGAGTTGCCCGCCTCTGGTATAAAGTTGATACTGGACACCCCCCCCCCCCCCCCACAAGTCACATTACATCAGCTCATTCTACTGTTTATAGTGAGAACTTAGCAAAGGCCCACCCTTTAACTTCTGAACCTTGAATTATCTCATTAGTCTCTTCACTTTCTACAAAAACTGTACTTCTTTCTACTTCATTTTGCTGTTTTGCCATATTTATTACTGCTTGTTGGTAGACTCACTAAATTAATGACAGTATTCTACTAAATCGCTTGCTTTATTAGTGCTGTCTGTTACTGTTGTGATTTGTGAGCTATTATATCAAAGCAATCTACTGATTAACTATTTCATTGCTATCCACTGCAATTCATTACTGTTTAACTGCATTTTGTTGCTGTTTAACTGTATTTTTTGCACTGCAAGTGCTATTCTTTTGACTATAAGTGATTAATTTGTGCTTCATTGTGAGTTTTTTCTTACCGAGTTCTTAACCTTAAAATTCAGTATCTTAGTCTAAATACAGGTCTGCAGCATCCACAGCTTCAGCTGTATGGTTCTAAACCCTTTTTGAGGTATCCCAGCTACAAGTTAACTGTTTTTTTTCAGAAAAAAAAGTTCTAAGCTTGTTCTCCACCTTTCCTGTTACTAGAGTAGTCCACATACAGATTTGCTGTATCCAGGACTGTTTTGCAAGTTTCTGAGTTCCCCAGACCTTTCTGTGTTAGAAATAAGCCTTCCAGCTTATCAGTGGGAGTGGAAAGCACTAGGTAGCACAAGAGGAATGGTTTCTGGCTCTGAAACTGTAGTTTATTGCCCATTTGGGGAGTTTTTCTATCCCTTTCAACATTCTGGTTTAAAAGCCCATGTTTGCATGGGTTTGCACTTGTTTAAGCTCCGTGGATCCTGTTTTGGTGCTCTGCAGACTACAAGAGCAACAGAAAGGAGAAAGAGAGAACTTAAGTGTCTCCATTTTGATTTTTTCTAATTATACTGCTTTCTGCACTTGATTTAAGCTGCTTTTTCATTTAACTGCATTTATTTTAACTGTATTTGCTTTAATATTGCTACACACTCCAGTGTGCTAGCGTACACTGCATTTAAAGTATTTTTATTACTGTTTTAACTGCAAAAAAAAAAAAAAAAAAAAAAAAAGTTTTAAGCTTGTTTCCTGCCTTTCCTGTTACTAGAGTAGTCCAGATACAGGTTTGCTGTTATCCAGGACTGTTTTGTAAGATTCTGAGTTCCCCAGACCTGTCTGTGTTAGAAGGAAACCTTCCAGCTTATCGGTAGGAGTGGTAAGCACTAGGTAGACTATCTACCACAAGAGGAGTGGTTTCTGGCTCTGAAATTGTAGTTATTGGCCGTTTGGGAAGTTTTTCTACCCCTTTCAACTTTCTGGCTTAAAAGCCTGTGTTTCCACGGGTTTGCATGCTGCACAGCGCTGCTAAGCTGGGATAAACTATTACTGGTGCTAGAAAGTCTGCTCTTCAGTTTTTCCCTTAGATCTTGCTAGTCTCTTCTTCTCTCTTGCACTTTAATTAGCTTACTTGCCTAGCACTTCATCTGGCTTTTTGTAGCAATTATTGTAGCACACAAGTGCTATCGGCACTAGATGTCCTATAAGGAAACAGCTCCACTATTTAGTAATGATGACCATCCCTCTTGGCATGTCTAAAGGTCAGTTTCCTGTGCTTTCTTGTATTAACCTGGTGAACTTCGGCATTCTGAGGCAGTGTAGAAACTGCTTCATGTATACAGACAACCCTCTCCTCTTACCTCCCTACACTCAGACTTGTGAGAGATGCACTTTTATCTCCAAATTGGAAGTCATGCACTCTCCAGCCAAGACCGGAATAACTGATCAAGAAGAGAAGGTCAACACCTGCACCACACCACACAGAACACATAGTCCGAACGCTCACCATCACAACCCTTGCATAAAACACAAACCACACACCCACTTTCATGGATGCTCTCAATAGAAATCTACCCAAACAGCAGAGACCTCCAAGGCAGAAATGCACTCTAGCACCACAACACAGCACAAACCACGAGACACACAGCTCACCTACACAGTGTGCCCCTCAACCTAAGCCCATAAGGCAAAACAGCTTGCCCAATACAATAATCATAGGTGACTCACTAGGTTGAATGAGGAGAAGGTAACAGGTAGCTGTCTATCAGGTGCCAGAATCCGACACATAACACACACACTCAGGTCACTCCACAACAAGTACAAATATGACTCTGTCATTGTCCATGTGGGTGTGAATGACCTGAGACGCACCTCCCTGGACTAAATGAAGAGAGACATGGTGGAGCTCTCGGATTATGTGGCCCAGGCAGGTATGACCCTAGCCCTGAGCAGCATCCTACAGTTGCCCAGAATGATACCGCAGTACAAACAGAAAATGATTGACTTCAACAAATGGCCAAGTTTCTGGTGTAATTCTAAGAGCATCCAGTATCTGTCGATTTGGGATGACATGGCTGACAGACCTCGATGCTTTGCCAGAGATGGCCTGCATCTGTCAACCCTGAGTTTCCAGGTACTGGCTAAGGCTCTTGCCACCCCTATAGTGCCTTTTTTAGGCGGTATTCCAAAGACCAAATTACCACTGTAACAGCTATAAATAAATTTAATCTGAGGGTCATGCTCCTCAGTGCTAGAAGTCTAAATCTCGAGATGCACTTGCTCGAAGCACTCCTCAAAATGGAGAACATTGACATTTGTGCTGTAACGGAGACCTGGTTTAAAGCAGCAGAAAGCACCTCTGTGCTACCAGGCTATAACTCATTCCACACCTTTTGGCGCCAGAACATGGACCGAAGCTCCAAAGGCGGTGGTGTCTCCATATCCATAAAGGATATGCACACCTCCAGACTAGTAGCCCACCATAACGCATCTGAGATACTCCAGGTATAATTAACATTGGGTAAGATGGTGATTCAGGTCGTAGCCTGCTATAGGTCCACAACCATGTCCCAAGACTCTCACTCCACAATCCCTAAGCACCCTGTAAACTATTAAGATCCAGCCCAACACTCTCATACTAGGTGACTTCAACTACCCCTCCATCAACTGGGAAAACTACTCATGCACCAATGCACTTGCCCAACGCTTCCTGGAATTCATCAGTTCCAATGCCCTGGACCAGCTCATTCTTACCACCACTAGAGGAAGCAACATCCTTGACCTGGTTATTGCTAACATGGGCAACCATTGTTCTACACTAATAGTCAATTCCTCCCTGGTTAGATCCGACCACAAACTAATCACCATGGAAATCCACATTCCACCCACACCCCCCCCACAAAGGTATCCACCATGAAAAACTTCTCCAAAGCTGACTTTAGACTCCTAAAAACAGAGGTGGCTAACTTCACGGCACCCATGCCAATGGGAAATAGATGTATGACTGCCGAATCATACACCAATGCCCTGTACAAACACGTACATAAATGCATGGAACTAACCATACCCAACAGAACTGAGACTGTCTCCTCCAAAAAAAGGAAGCCAATCTGGTGGTCCTCTGCCATTAATAAACTCTACAACATAAGGAAGAAACTTTTGCAGAAAAAGGCGAAGTCCCAAGACTGGAAAAATTCCCTTACTAGACTCAACAAAAAGTTGAGATCCCTCATCAAAACCTCCAAAGCCAGTTATGAACTCAGAATTGCAGCAGACACTAAAAACAACCACAAAGCCTTCTATAGTTATATCAAGAATCTCCATAGCAATACCCAGATTTACTCTGAGTTACTGCACAATGGTACCTCTTACACTGAGGCAACAGATATTGCCAATATACTGGCTGACAGATTCAGTGCCAACTTTACCCCCCCCCCCATAAAGGATCAATCTCAATACTGTTAGAATGCCAGTCACCCAGCATTACTGCAGCACAGCTTAAAGCTGCATTGTCCAAGGCCAAGAATACAGCTTCCATGAGACCCGACAATATCCCTTGCTGTGTTTTACATGAATTACAGAGTGAACTGGCACTACATCTGTGTGTCCTGTTCAATCACAGCCTCACCTCAGGCTCTGTCCCTACCGAATGGCGCAGTGCTACAGTCATCACTCTCCATAAAGGAGGAGCGACTACAGACCCTGGAAATTATCGCCCCATTAGCCTGACAAGTCTGATATGTAAGGCTATGGAGCGCATCATTATGGACCTAATTAACAAGGATATAGGGAATCTCCAAACTCTAGATACCTCTCAATTTGGTTTTAAGAAAGGTAGATCATGCCTGCTCAACCTGGTTGACTTCTTTAAGTCAGTCACCAGAGCTGTGGATGAGAGTAAGGCAGTTCATACAGTCTACCTCGATCTGGCCAAGGCCTTTGATACCATTCCTCACTCGGGAATTAGTGATAAACTCACCAAACTAGGCATCAACCCCTATATTGTTAGGTGGGTTGCAAATTGGCTCACAGATGGAACCCACAGTGTGAAAGTAGCGGACTCCAAGTCAAGAGTGCCGACCAGTCACGAGTGGAGTCACACAGGGATTGGTCCTGGGTCCTCTCCTGTTTGGCATCTACTTCTCAGAAGTCCAGGCCAACACGGAGGGTACTCTTGCTGACAAAGTTCACAGACGACTGCAAGCTGAGAGCCATTATTAACTCCCCAGGTGATGAAGACATTCTACAAAAAGGCCTCACTGACACCAATGACTGGTGTAGAAACCATGGCCTTAAGCTTAATGCCAAAAAAAGTATCGTCATCCCCTTTGGGAAAAACTCAGTTCCCACTAATTACCACATCAATGGGAGCCCACTGAACACTGAAGGCATTATATGAGATCTGGGGATACAAATTGACAGCAACCTCTCCTTCAACCACCACATTGCCACTGTGGTCAGAAAGTCCTTCTATGTGGCACATCTCATTAACAAAGGTTTTGCATCTAGGGAGAAAGAGGTCATCATTTCTCTCTACTCTTCCCTCATTAGACCAATCATAGAGTATAATGCCCCATTTGGCATTTACCTCACTAGACACCTGCAACAGCTGGAGAGGCCACAAAAGTACCTAATGAAGAGGATCCTAGGCCTTAAATACATGCTTTAAATGACTATACTCAGTCTCATATCGTCTACTAAGAGGCGATCTCTGCTTGACATACAAAGGCATGTCTGACCCAGCTCTGTTAGAAATGCTACATCTAAAGAAATCCCAATCCCTCCAGACCACATGCTCCAGAGACCTCAACCTCATTACCACAATCAACAGAACATGCTGGAGAGACAGGTTCATAACCCAGAGACTGCCCATGCTATGGAACAGACTTCCCATACATGTCAAGCAGAGCACCTCACTGGCCCTCTTCAAGAGAGATCTTGATGACTGGATGGGAAATAGAAAGTTCACCCCTGGGGATCACTCCAGTGACTTTACTTGATAGAGGCACTGGGAACTAATGTCTGGCTGCACAATGCCAGGGCACTTCTATGGGCTAGACTTGTAAAGGCTCCAGGGGCCATTGGCCTAGTACACACCTATGAAGCTAAGTAAACTCTGTTGCCTTAAATGACTTGGCTTATTTGGCTTGATTCCTAGCTGGGATGCCCTATGTGAAATCAGCATTTTCCCTTTGTTTGTTTATAAGTTTTTGTCAAGGCCACTGGTTGGTTTCTAATGACCAGTGTGTGTGTGTGTGTGTGTGTGTGTGTGTGTGTGTGTGTGTGTGTGTGTGTGTGTGTGTGTGTGTGCACATGAGTATGCATGCACATGTGTATGACTGTCTTGCTATGCACAAGAATACAACCTAGAAATGGGAGTCATTTTAATAAACTTACCACACTCCTAAAAATGGCATAACTTAAGAGAACTGACACTCACATTCACATAATTTACTTTCCATTAAAATCTCTTACATATAGAACTCGTAGAAAATAAAGGTTGGTGATGTGACTGATCTAGGACAGGCATCCTGAAACACAAGCCCTTCCTTCTGGAAGTCATGCAACTGGCAGGACTATTCTAGTCTCAAAATAATTTAGACTGGGGGTTGGCACTGTAAAATTATATGTTGGCTATCTGCTGGAACAAGCTACACTTTCTCTGTGACCTTGAAGTGGATAAGCAGGTAAAGAAAATGAATAAATAAATCAATGAATGAATACAAAAAATTTTACAGTCCATGTCATGAAACATCAGTATGCACTATTAAACTATCATGAAGTATCAGAAGGCAGCTAAGCAAAATTTATTTTCTCACAGCCATAAAAAGGTTTCAGATCACAGCTCGGTAGGTCGAGGGTTCAATACTGACCTCCTGTTGCTGCTTGCATGGAGTTTACATATCCATGTATGCAAAGGTTGTCACTGGGTACTGCCGTTTCGTTCTACCTCCCAAACAATGCCAGATGACTGGTGACAACTAAAACTATCCATATATACAGCATATATCCTTGGTACTGTGGCTGAAAAGAGTAAAAGAGTGCAAGAAGGAACAGCTCCCTCAACAGGGGGAAAAAAAAAATATATATATATATATATATATATATATATATATACACATACACGCACACATATATACATGCACACACACACACACACACACACACACAATTCATTCCATCTACTACTGTCTACAATGCGTTATACATGCTATAATACTACAGCTACATACAAGTTAAAGTGGCTTATGTAAAAGGCTTCGAATTTTCTGATTTTTTAAACAGTTTTAGAGGATTCTGAATGACTTTTTCATGTCTAATGTAAACACTTGTTTACCAAAGCTTACATTCACAGGCTTCTGCTTAAAAAAGTTGTGACATTTTTTTTCTCACCAAAATATAATCATTAATAAACAAATGGATAAATCTTGAGAAACAGGCCCACATAAAATACACAGTTATGGAACAGGCAACTGACAGCATTCTCATAAATAAGGTACACATTACAATTCTATCCTCATAAAAAGGTGATTCCTGACACCAACCACATATATACACAGACTCCAGTAACTATATATTTAGGCATGGGGACAAGCCCGTTATGCTCTTTTCACTATGTTTACTGCAATATGACCAGTGGAGTAATGTTTCACATAGAGAGAAATGTTTTGAGTCAAATTATACACAGAATAACGCATACACAGCAAAGTGGATACAGCAGCTTAAATTGAACATAAATAAATATGAAATAAAATAAGAATTATATGCAATAGCAGTACACAGTACATACAAAATCCTCCAGAAAGTGCCTTGGTCATCTGCAATTCATGTTAGAAGGGACTGCTAGCCTCCTCTACTTCCACTAGTTGCCATTAACATATCTTGAAGTAAAGAGGTTAGGTCATTTCAATAGAATGTAGGAGAGAGAGATAATTGCACTGAAATATCAATAAGACCAAACAAAAATACAACTTCTTCCACTTTCATTTAAGAGAAAAATTATAACACTTACCTTAGTTTAGAAACCTGGAAATGGCATTAAGATACAAGTGCCAAGAATTACCTGGCAAATGGCATTAAGCCCCATTATTATAATCCCAAGCGTCACAAATCTTCTCTCTACAAGGTATCTTCTTGATTCTTTTTTAAAAATCCCCCACTACCACCTGGCTTCAGGCCCTCCCTGCCCAGTACCATACTAACCCAGTTGTTCCTCCTCCAGAGCGAAGCCAGCCCATTTGTTCCCCATCCAGAGTAACAGCCCTATGCCCATTTGTCCCCTGCTCAGTGCAAGAGCCCCATTAAGTCCATTTGTTCCCTTTTAGAGATGAAAGATGAGAGGTAGGCTGGCAATTATTTGCCCAAGAACCTGTCTTTCTTTTGCTAATTCCATCCCTATGGCAGCTGGTCACTTCACTCAAAGCCACAGATTTAGGGAACTCCTTATACATGCCTAAGCACATCCTGGGACTGCCTCCTTATCTTGCAAATGGCATGAGCCACCTGACCAAATCGTTGCTACCAATTATATCATAGCACTCCTGTTGGTCAGTGGTGGAGTGGGTCAAATCACCCCCCCCCCCCCAGGATGGGTGGGGCAGCAAGAGGCACTCGCTCCTATCCACTGCTGTATCCTCTGCTGAACTGGTCCTTTGAGATCCCATGTACCCAGTCAAACCCGGATCACCGGAGTTAAAGTCAAGGCTATAACCTTCTACGCCACAAGGCCACTGCCTGGTATTTCGTTGCTCACTGACAAGTTCAATGGTGGATGTTCTCACAATGTGATAGGTGGTTCTAGACCCTGAAAAGAAGCACACAGTTGCATTTTTGCTGCCTAGGCACAGCAGTCTCCAGCAAAGAGAAAGAAAGAGATGTAGGCAGCTCCTAAACAGCTGACAACATTCTGCCACTAGGTGGCAGTATTGCCTAGGAATTGATAGCCTCTCTCGTATCTCCTGGAGCTGCTTCTGTTAGTGCATACACTATTTTAACTTGAATCTTGTGTATCTAGTGCCCATTTATTGTGCTGTTAGCACATGACACCTAGCACATGAGCAGTTTTTCCCTCTAGTCTTTCTAGTGCCCAGTTACTGTGCTGTTAACACATAGTAACACCTAGCACAATTGAGCTGCTATCATCCTCCAAACTAAAGCAGTGCACACCAGCCCAAGGAAATTTCTTGTACTATTTAGAACTCCAGGACCCATACCTGTTTTTTCTCCCACTCTGCCTTAGGATCACTTTGATTCCCTCTCTGCAAGCATAACTTCCACCTGACTTACCTGATTGGTTTTTTTATTGAATCTTGTCCTGCTCCCAGCAAGGTAAACCCGCTCCGTTCACCCTCGCTATACTTGGGCTCACTCCATTTCCCCTACCCCCATGCCAACCCACCCCCGACTTTCTTTAGGTTTATACTCTCTAAGCTCCTCCCACACCAAACACTGACCAATCCACTTACCCACCCAAATTCCCCTTCCCTCCAATCAGCGCCCCTCCCACTTTATTCTACAACTCCTGCACTCTCTCTCTACCAATCTACCTTATTCCCTGCATAATTAACTGCCTACTTCTCATCTTTGCTGTCCAACAAAACATAACACACCTCTACTGTTATTCAGTATCTGTCACCTTACAATTCCCAAGATCTCCCCTCACTATCCCCCTTCTCCTCCGACTAGCCCTGTCTACCTCATACTATGCATCACTTCATTACCTAACACCAGCACCTACTCTCTCTTACAATCATTACTTACACGACAACCCTCGCACACCTCTAATCTCGCCATACCTATTTCCACTCTTACCCTCCAACCTCTTTATGGTCAAATTCTATACTAATGTATCTCTTTCTACTTGTATCAAACCTAGAACTCCCTGTACTGTAGACCTTCTCTCCATTTTGCTTACTTTCTTGGATACACTTCTGTTGGACAGAGACGTCCATCCAGTCCAGGACCAACCACCTCTACCTCTTTCACACATTCTCAGTACACCTCAGCCCCTCAGTCTTTACCCAAATTCCCTTCTCCCCCACCTACATCCCTAACTATCTTCTCTCTAAACATCCAAAGCCCTGTTGACAAAAGTGAATTGCACTCCTGGATCCAACTTAACTCCCCTCATATCGTAACCCTTTCTGAAACCTGGTTAAAGCCCCACATCTCTAACTCAGAAATCTTTCTCCCAGGCTACAGCATCTATCTTGGAGACAGAGTTAAGAGATGTGGAGGTGTTGTCATACTATACTCCAATCAACTTACTGTCTCTCCACTCTCAACCACCTTACCCAGCTTTGCACCTGCAGAAATCCTCATTATAAACTGCCATCTTAACCTCCATAAAAAAATTGCCATTGTCTCCATTTATATCCCCCCAGGTGACAACATTCCTATTCTTGAAAACTTTCTCTCCTGGCTCTCCCAAAATATTGCCTATGAAACCATTACACTTGGTGACATATACATCATTTGGGCTTTACTTTCCTGCTATTCCCCTACTCATTGCCTCAATCTATACGACTTCCACCAACTCGTATCTTCCCCTACCAGAACCAAGAAAACCTCTACCTCTGGATCTATTATAGACTGGATCCTAACTTCCGACCCTTGTGTCTATCATAACCCTGGCACACTTTCCAGCTCTCTAAGTGACCATTCCCCTAACTATGTTTATAGATACTCTCAACAGTCACCCAAAGAACACTTCTACAATGTGCGTCGTAATCTGATTCACTTTAACCCAGACAAGATTAACTCTTCACTGTCCAACATCAACTGGACCTTCCTTTATAACCTTCCCCTTAATGATGCTGTAACTGCATTCAACAAAATACTTCTTGACATACTAAACAACATGGCCTCATCTAGAAAAATCAGAGTAAAATCAAACTGTGCCCCCTAGCTCACTAAGAATACACATTCTATTATACACCAGAGGGATGCTTCCTGGAAAACCTGGGTCAAAAATAAAACTTCTCCCCTACTCCAACACTACAACAAACTTAGAAATGTGTAAAAAAAAACTAATCATTACAAATAAAAAAAATAATTTTTCACTTCCAACCATTGCAGCCCACATACCAACTCCCAGAAATTCTGGTACCCCGTTAACATAATCCTCTACCCCAGTACCCCTCCCACCCCAAACCACTTCCCTCTCAATACTGGCACTTAAACTGCTGCTCTATTAAACAATCACTTCACAAAAACAATCTAAAGACTAACTCAACATAGTCTCAATGCCTCTTCTCCGACTTTACGTCCCAGTCCTTCCTCCTCTAATACCTTCTCCTTACAACCTGCTCCCACTGCCTTTATCAAATCCCAACTGAATAAACTCAAACCCTGCTCTCCCTCTGTAGACAATTTACCTCCCCACTTCCTTAAATTTGCTGCCAGTTCTATTGCCTACCCAGTCTCTATCCTTATTAATCATTCTGTTACAGTCTGTTATTCCCATATTATAGAAATCCTTTTACACAATCCCTCTGCTTAAAGGTGGTAACTCCACTGACCCCTCAAACTATAATCCCATTGCTATAATATCCCCACTTTCCAAAATACTAGAAAAATGTGTTCATTCTCAGCTACTTAAACACTTGCTTAATAATAATCTCTAAACTCCCACCCAACACGACTTTAGACCCCCATCACAACACATCTACTGCGCTACTCTCATTCACCCAAACTGTAGCAGAAGCCCATGATAACAACCTACTACTTTTCCTGTCTATTCGTTGATCTCTCAAAGGCTTGTGATACTGTCTCCACTCTAAACCGTTAACTAAACTTTCTGACCTTCTCCTGTTTACCCCCTCTATAGCCTGGTTCTCTAGTTATTTATCAAACAGACGACAACGTGTACGCTGGCAAACTGTCACCTCCCCATTTCTGCCTGTCTATACTGGTGTTCCCCAAGGCACTATTTTGGATCCCCTATTGTTCAATATCTTCACTAACAATTTACACTCCGCTACTAACCTCTCAACACTCTTGCAATATGCTGACAATTCCACCCTTATTACCGCTGCCCGCAGTATCCCTGAACTCCTTTCTCTTACCCAAAACAATTTCTCTTCCACTGAAATCTGTCTCTCTGATGATCAACTAATCTTAAATCCTAAAAAAAAAAATAAACTTCCACTTTTTCTTCCTAAAACACTAGCACAACATAAATCTTCTTTCTCCATTACCTCCCTTAACAATACCATCATCAGACTGGAACCACATACTAAGTTACTTGGAGTCATCGATGATGAACTAAAATTTGATATACATATCAATCAATGCATAAAAAAACACCAAAAACTTGGCCTCCTGTACCGTAATCATAAATTTCTTTTTCCGTCCTCTAAACCCTCCCTAGCCATGGCTCTCCTCTTATCCTAGCTTCTGTATGCTGCTCCTGTCCCTACTAACCTCCAGTCATCCCTTCTCAGCAAACTAGAGCAATCCTACAATAAAATAGCTAAGTTTGTCTACAACATCCCCTATAAATCCCACCACTGCCTTGCCTAAAGTCTTCATAATGGCCTGAATTCCCCAAACAACTGCTCTTTCCTCAACTGCATATAACACACACTATTCTTAAACCCACTTCCTGACCCTATATCTCTAATATTGTATCCCTATACAACCTCTGATGTCAGCTTCGTACATCTGACAAACATCTTCTGGACATCTACAAACCCACAAAAAATATTGGGAAGTCTCTATGCAAATACTCAGTAGCCCACTCCTGGAACTCCCTCCCACTTAATATAAGAAGTATCCCTCATAAGTCCCAGTTCAAACTTGAACTTAAACACTATCTACAAAACACCTGGTCCTGTCCCTGTCAAACTTCAACTGGATTCTAACTACCCTCCTCCTACATCTAATTTCTTCTCTCATATCTATTTCCTCAGTTCTTTCTCCTCTCTATAGTGCTAATACTAATACATACCAACATCTTGTTTCTTCTAAATAATCCTTTGCATCCAGATTATCTTGTTGTTACTGTATATATATATATATATATATATATATATATATATATATATATATATATATATATATACACTGACATCTGTACAAACCTATTAAATTAGTTAACTTCACTTTGTTGTATATATTCTTGTTATATGCCATTAGTGATGTAAATTTTTGTCTTGAATGATTGTAATTTATTTAACTGGAGCTTTTCTCTTCAGGTCTCCACTGAAAACTGGCCTTTGGCTCAGCTGGACAAACCTGGTTAACAAATGACAATAAACAAATAAATAAATAAATCTGCACCATCATTCTGGATACAAGCTCCAGGACTGCTGTATGAGGTAAGAGAAAATCTCCACTACAAGTGATCTATATCTCTCTCTCTTTTAACATATTCAGATGATAAATCAATTAAGCATGTTATAAGTGAAAAATAAAAATAATACAATACACACAATGCTAAGTAAAGGAAACATACATAGTAAAATAAGTAAATAAAAAATTAAAGTAAATCATTAAATAACAAAATAGGGCCCCTTTAAAGATTTGGACAGGCACTTGTTGTTTTTGCACCTGCACTTTTAAAGTTTGTCCTGTTTGTTGCATTTACCTGTTGAGGCTACACACTCAAGTGCGCTAGCCTGTGTTACATATGTATTGCATTTTCCTCCTGTTTGTTGCAAAAAAGAAAAAAAAAATTATCCTTGTTTCACGTCTTTCCTGACCTACAGTAGTCCAAATACAGGCTTTGCTGTATTCTGGACTTTTGGAAAGTTCCTGTGTTGCCCATTTCCTTTCTTGGATAAAGGGAGGCTTCTTTGTTCACCACTGGCAGTGGGGAGCTTAGAGCAGCCTATCTATCCCTGGAGGAGTGTTCCCAGCACAATAATCTGGTAGTCTATTGGCCGTTTTGGGCCAATTTCTAGCTCTTTCAAGTCCCCCTGTATAAAACCCGCTTTGGCGCGGTTTTTGCGCTTGTTACTACTCAGCCAAGCTCCTCATAGTCCTGCAGAGTGGTGCTAGCAGCAGAGAGGCTAAAAGAGTGACTGCTAACCTGATAAAAGTGTTTTTTTCCTGCTACTACCTGGGCGACTGTCCGATCTAGTTAAACTGCAAGTATTTCTGCATTCTTGAACTGTTTTAAACTGTTTAAAGTTGTTTTTGTGCCTGCACTTTTAAAGTTTGTCCTGTTTGTTGCATTTACCTGTTGAGGCTACACACTCACGTGCACTAGCCTATGTTACATATTTATTGCATTTTCCTGCTGTTTGTTGCAAAAAAGTAAAAAAAAATTATCCTTGTTTCCCGTCTTTCCTGACCTAGAGTAGTCCAAATACAGGCTTTGCTGTATTCTGGACTTTTGGAAAGTTCCTGTGTTGCCCATTTCCTTTCTTGGATAAAGGGAGGCTTCTTTGTTCACCAGTGGCAGTGGGGAGCTTACAGCAGCCTAGCTATCCCTGGAGGAGTGTTCCCAGCACAAGAATCTGGAGGTCTATTGGCCATTTTGGGCCAATTTCTATCTCTTTCAAGTCCTCCCTGTATAAAACCCGCTTTAGTGCGGCTTTGCGCAATTTTGCGCATAGTGCAGCATCGGGCAACGCCGCTTAATTGGGTTTAAACCATTCTCGGCTCCACAAAGTCTGCTCTTCACTTTTTCCCTTAGAACTGATCTAGTTATCATAATAAACACCCTATTAATACTCTAAAGCCTGACATTTGCTCACCAAAGCAATTATGTAAGCCAGCACTAAAAAATTAAAAGCACTACACCCTCACAAACTCCCCTTGAGTACCTTGTTCCCCATTGGCCCTTTTTTCAATTATAAAGGAAGTCCCAATACTATTCTAGCATTCCAAAGGTCAGTTGTCAATCTCCTCTCTGGTCCAGCTGATGAATCTGGGAATCTTGAGGCAATGTTACAACTGCCTCATGTATACAGACAACCCTCTCCTCCTCCCAACAAATTCCAACACATGTGAGAGATGCAACCATATAGCCACACTGGAGGCTAAGCTCTCTCAACTCAGTACTGGAGTAACCAGTCAGGAGGAGAAGGAAACCACACTCACTACAATTCCAGTCTCACATAGACCTACCACGACAGCAAACCAAACACATAAACACACAAAAACATACTCGGAGGCTCTAAATAAAAATCTGCCTAAGCAACAGAGACCTCCAAAGCAGATATCCAAGCAACCGCTACTCCAAAACAAAACACGTGCAACACATAGCTCACAAAGCCAGTGTGCCGAACAGTCACAGCCCTTAAGGCTAAACACACCTGATACACTTGTAATAGGTGACTCTATCGTCAGGCACATTGACGTCCCGCTCACCAGGCTGAACAAGGAGAAGGTCACGGTGAGCTGCCTGTCAGGCGCAAGGATCCGCCACATAACACAAGCACTCAGGTCACTCCAAGGCAAGTACAAATATGACTCAGTCATTGTCCATGCTGGTGTGAATGACCCGAGACGTACCTCCCTGGACTACATGAAAAGAGACATAGAGGAGCTCTCTGAGCATGTAGCCCAGGCCGGTATGACCCCGACCTTGAGTAGCATCTTACCCTCACCAACAATGATGCTACAATATGAAGACAAGATGATCAATTTCAACTGGATTAAGTATTGGTGTCATTCAAAGGGGATCCAATGCCTGTTAGCCTGGGATGACATGCTTGACAAGCCACGATGCTTCACTAGGGACGGCTTGCACCTGTCACCCCTGGGCTTTCGGATATTGACAAAGGCTCTTGCCACCCCCATAGTGCCTTTTTTAGGCAAGGCTCAAAAGACAAACCCACCTCCATAGGTATCACAAGGGATAAGAAACTAAGAGTAATGCTACTCAATGCCAGAAGTCTAAACCTCAAGATGCATGCACTCAAAACTCTCCTTAGCATGGAGAACATTGATATCTGTGCAGTAACAGAAACCTGGTTCAAGGCTCCCGAGAGCACCCCAGCACTACCAGGTTATACCTCATACCATGTTTTTCGGCCCCAAAACTTGGACCGAACCACAAAAGGAGGGGGAGTATCAATATTCGTCAAAGATACCCACACCTCCAGGTTGGTGGCACAGCACGAAGCATCAGAGACTATCCATGTGCAACTAACAGTGGGTAAAACTGCGTTCCAGTTTATAGCCTTCTACAGACTACCCTCCCAAACCCAGGAACCCCACTCGGCCTTCCTGAGAACACTGGAAAATATGAAGATCTCTCCAAACACCATTATTTTGGGCGACTTCAACTACCCAAACATAGACTGGGAGCATTACTCTTGCTCCAACACCCTAGCCCAAAGGTACCTAGAATTTATAAACTCAAATGCTATGGAACAACTTGTTACCACTCCCACAAGAGGGGAAAACATACTGGACCTGATCACCACCAACATGGGGACTCTAAGCTCCAAACCAGAAGTGTATCCCTCAATGGTAAAATCAGACCATAAACTAATCTCACTAGATATTCACATCCCGACCCCAGCCCTTGCCCAGAAAACCACAGTGAAAAACTTCTCTAAAGCAAATTTCACACTCCTCAAAACCGAGGTGGAATCCTTCAAAGCCCCCAGGCCTGTGGAAAATACGGCCCAGACTGCAGAATCCTTTATAAATGCATTCTATGAACACCTTCAGAAATGCATGGATCATGCAATCCCAAACAAAACCAAGACCCAATCCTCCAAAGGCAGGCGTCCTGCTGGTGGACCCCAGCCATAAACAAACTATACAATAGAAGGAGGAAGCTACTACATGATAGAGCAAAATCCCAAAAAGGGAAGGCATCTCTGATCAGTATTAGCAAAAAACTACGGGCACTCATAAAATCGTCTAAGGACAGCTTCAAGAGAAAAATTGCACAGGACACTAAGGATAATCACAAGGCTTTCTTTAGTTATGTTAGAAACCTGGGTGGGAATTCCCAGATATGCTCAGAATTAGTCCAAAATGACAAAAAATACACCGAACCCACAGACATTGCCAACATCCTAGCTGACAGGTTCAGCACAAACCCCCCCCCCCTTCCCCACCAAAAGGGGAAATATCTATCCCAGCAGAGTGCTGCCCTCCTGACATCTCAGATGCTCAGGTAAGAGCCGCCCTCTCCAAAGCAAAAAACACAGCATCAATGGGACCAGACGGTGTCCCGGGCTGCGTCCTACATGAACTCCAAGAAGAACTAAACCCAGATATAAAACTACTGTTCAATCTCAGCCTTACTACAGGATATGTACCCAAAGAGTGGCGTACAGCAACAGTGGTCCCTCTCCACAAAGGTGGTGCCTCAACGGATCCAGGAAACTATCGCCCCATAATCCTGACTAGCTTGGTCTGCAAAGCTATGGAAAAGATCATCATGGACCTCATAAATAAAGATATTGGGGACCTACAGACACTAGATCCTACCCAGTTCGGCTTTAAGGGCAGATCCTGCCTCTTAAACCTGGTCGATTTCTTTGAAACAGTCACCAAGGCCATTGACGAGGGGAAGGTGGTCCACACAGCCTACCTGGACCTCGCAAAAGCCTTCGATACAATACCCCACTCGGGCATTATAGATAAGCTCACCAGCTTAAATATAAACCCCTATGTCACTAGATGGGTTGCAAACTGGCTCAAGGACAGAACCCACATGGTTAGAATTGCTGGAGCCATGTCAGATTCCAAACCAGTTACAAGTGGCGTCCCACAAGGCTCAGTCCTGGGAACTCTCTTGTTCGGTATATATTTCTCGGAGGTACAGGCCAACACGGAAGGACTGTGGCTGACCAAGTTCGCCGATGACTGCAAACTGGGCGCCATAATCGACTCTCCAGCCAACACAAGCATCCTACAAAAGGGCCTCACAGAAACAGACAACTGGTGCCAGAGCCATGGCCTCAAGCTAAATGCCAAAAAGTGTATAGTCATCCCCGTCGGCAAAAACAAAGTGCCCACAAATTACCACATAGATGGTAATACATTAAGTACGGAAGAAGTAATTAGGGACCTGGGGACCCATGTTGATAGCAATCTCTCATTCGACAACCACGTGGCCAAAGTGGTTAGAAAAACATTTTATATAGCCCACCTAATCATGAAGAGATTCACATCTAGATCAGGGGAGGTCATTGTGCCTCTTTACTCATCCCTCATCAGGCCCATAAATGAGTACAATGCCCCTTTTGGGATGTACCTTACCAGACATCTGCAGCAACTGGAAAGACCCCAAAAGTACCTCACCAAGAGGATCAAAGGGCTCAAACAGATGCCATATGCTGCCCGGTTAAAGAAACTCCAGTTCTACTCAGTGGCATACCGCCTGCTCAGAGGCAATCTGTGCCTGACGTATAAAGCCATGTCCAACCCGGAATTAATGGATATGCTGCACCTCAGAAAATCCAAATCCCATCGAGCTATGCGCTCGAGAGACTTGAACCTCAGCACTGAAATAAATAGGACATGCTGGAGGGACAGATTCATAACCCAGAGGCTCCCTTCACTCTTGAATAAAATCCCAGTCCAGGTTAGGCAGAGTCCCTCATTGACTCTCTTCAAGAGGAATCTTGATGAGTGGATGGGAGATCGTACATTTACTCAAGGTATCACTTCTGTGTCAATGTTAGACAGAGGCACAGTATACTAACCTCGAAAAAGGGCATAGCAAAATTCATTTAAAATGGGTGGCGAAAGCCAAAAAACACTCTGGCTAGGCTTGTAAATGCCCTAGGGCAGATAGCCTAGTATGAACCTAAGTATATACAGACTGTGATTAAAGGACCCCATAAAAGAGGACTCAGATTCACATGCACAAATCAGAGAAGGTAGTTGGTTCCAAAAGCCTAAGGGGCACATAGAGAAAATTAAGATTGTCAGGATGCTTTAAAGTGAAACCCTGAAGCAGCCAACAGCCCTAAAACTGATGACCAATGGGGCTTTACTGGGGAAAAGAATGATTCAACAAACTTGCAGAAAACTAAAAATTACTACTTGGGATATACTGAATTTGTTGTTTCCGCTAAGTGGACTGTCTTCATCAGAAATTATATTGTTATGGGAGATCATCAGCACAGGAGATGAATGACTTAACCTTATCCTAAGAAAAATGCGTGGCTGGCTTATTCCAGCCTGCTGGACCTTCAACTGTTTCCATGGGAGTATATACTGTAAACATATGTGACCACTTTCTTTAGTATACTTTTCATCATAAAAGACTACCTTGGCCTAAATGGAGTAATGATTTTCAGTATGACACAATGTAGTAGTAACAAATAATTCCATCAAATATCCTTTTGTATTAATATGGTGAAACTGAACTTTACCAAAACTGTTAGAAATTTGTCTTTTAATGACAGGGCTTCTGAGAATTTATCACTGAGTGGGGGTTTTGGAATGGTAGGCAGAACCAGCATGTAACGGGATCTATTTTACTAGTACTTTGTCTTTCCGTAGAAGTGCTAAAAACATCATTATACAGAATATTTTTTTTCTGTGGGTGGTTGGGTAACGAAACAAAGGAAAGTGTAATTACCCTGAATTAATTTTCATCAAACAAATAATTGTCTTAATAAAATAAAACAGAATAATGTTCATATTCTACCCTCTTCCTCTTACTGGAATTCATACTTCTTTCCTATAGATGGAGGAGGAAAATGACTAAATGCACCAATAATTAGTTTTTCCTTGACTGTCAAGATGGCTGCACACTGAGTAACATTTTAATTTCAACTCTCCTGTTGTAAAAATAGTAACTCAGAAAACACAGCCAGTGAATTTATCATTCTGGGTAAATTTCAGTAACTGGCTAGTGAGTGCACTGCCTGGATGCCAACAAAAACAAAATTTGGAGAACCTGAAAGGAAACCAATCACAAAAGGTGAGGAGAAAACACTAAATGGGAAGAATCCTGCAGCTATTCAGCACAAAGCAGTCAGTTCAAGCTCTAGTCAAATGTGCCCAGAGCCAATTAAAGTAACACTGAATGAGTAAGTCAACTCAAATAACAAAGGCTGGAAAAAATGGAAAAAGCTTTAAACAGATATTCAGATGAGCTAATAAAATGCAAAAATCAGAGGTAGAAATGAAAAAAAGGCTGGATGATTACGAGACTGCTCAAGAAGAGATGTTTAAAAAAATGGTAGAATTAGAAGATGAAGCATGCAGGGAAAAAACTAGATTTTCTGATGTACCAGAGAAAGTGGAAGGAACAGACTTGTATTAATTTTATGAAAGCACAAATAAGCAATTGGACTGGTACTCCACATCAGTTGTTGTTAACTGAAAGGGCACATCATATGTATCCTCCAAATCTGGCCATGAGAAAGCAACCCAGACCTTTAATAGCAAAGATGCAATTCTACCAACAGAAAGAGCTGATTCTGATAAAACTGTGGCAGAAGGACAAAGTGCTTAAAATGGGAGACAGTACAGTGTTTGTGGAAAAGGTTACTTACTGTACATCAGGCAGAACAGGAGTAAATTTATTCCAGCAAGCAGGCAATGTCAAGAAGCTGAATTTATTTCAGAAAGCAGGCAATGCAAGAAGCTGGTATAGCTATTTTCAGAATATTTTTTTTCTGGAGGGTCAAAATCATTTTTTGATTTAGAACATGGTAATAAGAAAATACAAAAGTTTATCCAACAAAAAGTGAGCTATCAAACAGAAGAGGATTCAGCTTCTTCTTCTTCTGATAATAAAGCCCATTGAGAGACTATGCCAGTGAGACCGTTTCCAATGTTCCAAAGGAAAATGCTTGACACACATTAAAAAGCACAACAGTTGATTAGAAGAAGAGGCGTATGTTGGAAATGAGTCAGACTCTAGATTTGAAATATGGAAATCAACAGGAAGAAAAACAGCAACTCAGAAATTGAAGAATAAATGTGGAATTATACAGCATCAATTACATCTGTGAAATATGATGGAACAAGAAAACTTGAAGATATTGGACTTTATTGCCTTTGTTAAACTTGTAGCGGACTCCAAAGTACATGCCCTAATTCATGTCATTAAAATTTGGAAGAACATTAAGGAGAGAGGGAGGGGAAGGAGTTAACTAAGTAAAACAACATTTTGTTCTTAACTGTACTTTTATAATACAAGACATACTGCATTCTATAAAGTAAAGCTTTTTCAGTGATGTTTGTATGTAATAGGGATACTAAAGTAAACAGGTGCCCCTATTTCTTTCCGCCTTTCTTTCTTGTTCAGTTTTAAGAAATATAGTCAGTAAGGCAACTGTGTGTCTGATTCTCATGTTTCTATGGAGACAATCTGAAAGGGGGAAATACAAACAGAATATGTCTTTCTTTCAATGGCTAGGACATAATGTTTTCTGAAAGAATTAAAATTGTTTTCTATACCTGGGAAAAGAATAAAATAAGACAAAACAACACAGCACTCAGTGGAAGTAAAAGCACAGGCTGTATCATGTGTGGTAGCATGAATAACTTCATTATAGGTTAATTACAGCCTGTGAGTGTGGCTGTCGGTCTGGGACAATTGTTCCTATTAGGAGGGTTAAAGTTCATTATTTAAAGATGTTGTGTGTTAGTATTAAGTTAATAGGGTCTGAGGGTGTATCTGTTTTTGCTTACGGGTTTTCATTAGAACAAAAAACCTTGTAAGATGTGACATAGGTTCAAATGGATATAACAAAAAACAACTGTAGAAAAGATCAACCTGTCAAACATTAGTGTATGCATGTAACAAAAGCTGAAATTAGACACTTAATAAAAAAAGAAAGCTGTAAGATGTAACAGGTGGGAATGACAACTTATGATAATGACAGCACTTTCCATATTATCTTTAAGTGTGAATGGTTTCACAGATGTACGCAAAAAAAGAAACTTTGGTGAACTATAGAATGTAGAGTGCAGATACCTATACTACAGCAGTCACATTTGGAAAGAAATGAGCATCTGAATTTTATAAAGAAAGGATTTCAGGATGGTTATTCAGTGGAATATCTGGGACAAAGGAAAATGGGTGTACTTATATTAATTGAAACAGGAGCTACAATAGTGATAGAAGACTGAAAGAAAAAAAAAGATAATAACTATTGATTTGTAGCATTAAGGGACTACTGGCAAAGGAGGAAGATTACACTGGCATGTATTTATATTTCACCTAAAACTTATAATACAGTTTAAGAAAATTCTTGAGACATAATCAGCTTTCAGAAGGGAATATTACTTATAGGGGGTGACCAGAATTTGATATGGAATAGCAAGTATGTATCTGGGGGCGTAGAAGGTAAAATACAATAAAACAGGGTAGATTTTTGATGAAATTTATGAAAATATTTGGTACGGAAGATGTGAAATTAGTAGTAGGAGTTCAGACAGAATTTACATATTATTCCCCAAGGTACAAAAACTGGGCTAGGCTAGACAGTAATTATATTTCACAAGAACGTGTGCACTTAATTATAAGTTTTGATACACATCAAATAACTATTTCAGATCA